>NW_016803633.1:1261189-1280952 GCF_001698545.2 Rhinopithecus bieti | reverse complement strand
GTGTGTGTGTGTGTATATATATATATATATATATATATATATATATATATATACGATCTGTGAAACTTCCATTAGTTAAACATTTATTCATTAAACGAATTATTTTAAGATGGATGTTTCTTGAAAGGTTGAAGGTTTCAGCTTCAATGTTTGAAGACACTAATGGAACAAATTCAGAGGTAACTTTGAATAAAAATTTCAGCTTCATCCTTTGACACAGCAACCACTGTATGTTTTCTCATGGAAAGTATAAGAATGTATTGGAAGAGACTAACCAATCAAGTTGAATACAATGGGTTACATATTGAATTTCACTTCTGATTGATAATTTACTTACTGTTTGCTAAGTAGGTAATCCCCTTCTTTGTTGTTACATTAATTAATTTCCTTCTATACAATTTACTAAATAACCTCCTTGAAGTAAATGTGAATTTTTTCAAATAGCTTATTTTTTCTTTGTAAAAAAATAAATGCACATAGTGTCAACACCGAGGCAGCAAATGGCACGCACTGAGAAGTAAATCTTTCTTTCATTTACTATACCTCATTTATTTGTCTCCTCCACTGGATGAAACCATTGTTGTCACTTGTCTATAATTTCAAAGCCATAATTTGCATATACACATAATTCTTAGTTTTTGTTGTTTTGTCTTGTTTTGAAGCAAATACTGGACCAGAAATCTCACTAATTTTCATTTTAAGTGATTTTTGGAAATTATTCATAACTATCTAAAAAAGTTTTATTATTTTAATTACTTGAATATTGAATATTTAAATATTACATTGCACAGATATAATAGCTCATCTAATCAGTAATTTGGTCTACTTAAAGTTCATATTCTTAATTCTATCATTCATTTTTAGTTTTTTTTTTAATTGAGGCATACTTTAAATACAACAAACCGTATCTGTGATTTTTGATGGATGTATATTATCATTTCTATTTTTGTCCTCTGTGTGTGTGAGTTTCTGTAGGTCAGGTATTTGAGCAGAATAGACCAGAATGACATCTTTTTGTGCTGCATTGTTTTCTGTGGGAACACTCTATGGTAGAGTAGAAACATTTTGAGGTGTCCATACCCACATCTGGAAATTGATGTAGGTTGCTGGCTGAGACCCCAGTTCCACCTGTGGACTAAGACAACTATTTACTTACTTACTCATCATTTCATCTTCTGGTTGAAGCATTGGGCCTAATACATAATATAAACCTAACAAATATTTCTTAAACTGTTGATATATGACATCTAATTACCTAGTTTGTAAATGAAAACACTGATTATATTTATCCTTTGAAAATAACCTATGTTTAATTATATTAAATTGATGATTATGTCATAAAGACTTTTTGATTAATGGATTTAATTTTCACCTGCATTTTCAGTGAGGAATCATTACAAATCATTCAGTTATACAAATCAGTTCAGGGCCCTAACTACATAATGATCAGCTATGTTTGTTTGCGTAGGTATATATATTTGGATTTTCCAGTGTTGTTACAAAGGTATTTTATCAGTGTTATGCAATAAATATTCATCAAAACCAGTATGAATTTAATCCATTTTTCAGCTCTTTCTGAGTAACACAAAAGAAAATTCTACTACAAAATACCCTATTCTAAAGAAGTACAAAGCAAGGTAAGAAATAACGATGGTACTCCTTTAAAACATTTTGTTTTGTTTTTTTTTTTAATTTAAAAAATATAATACAGGCAAAATTACAAATCATCTACCATCCTAACAGCCACATATAACTGCAACAAATGTTTTATAATATAATCTCCCAGGTATTCTCCCCCTGTAATAATGTAGGAAAAAATGGTAGCGTGTATTATAGCATAGTTTTGGAACCAACAGAAATAGTTGAGAAAATTAATATATTTAAACCTCATTGTTTACATGTTCAGAATAGGGGGAAATATTACCTACTATACAAAGAAATTAACACAATGTTTCAGTCTTAAAAACACTGTAAAATAGTTGTTGGTATCCTCAGGCTAGATTCTTATCCAGAGTTCTTTTTTTTTTTTTTTTTTTTTTTTTTTTTTTTTTTTTTTTTATTTTATTATTATTATTATACTTTAAGTTCTAGGTACATGTTGCACAACGGTGCAGGTTTGTTACATATGTATACATGTGCCCAATGTTAGTGTGCTGTACCCATTAACTCGTCATTTACTTAGGTATGATCTCCTAAGCTATCCCTCCCCACTACCCTCTCCCACAATAGGCCCGTGTGTGATCGTTTCCCTTCTGTGTCCCAAATGATCTTCATTGTTCAATTTCCACCAATGAGAGAGAACATGTGGTGTTTGTTTTCTGTTCTTGTGATAGTTTGCTGAGATGATGGTTCCACTGCATCCATGTCCTACAAAGGACACAACTCATACTTTTTTTATGGCTTGCATAGTATTTCCAATGGTGTATATGTGCCACATTATTCTTAATCCGTTTCACTGAATGGACATTTGGGTTTGAATTCCAAGTCTTTGCATTGTGAATAGTGCCACAATAACCATACATGTGCATGTGTCTTAGAGGCAGCATGAATTTATAATCCTTTGGGTATATACCCACTAAAGGGATGGCTGGGCCCAAATGGTATTTCTTAGTTCTTAGATCCTTGAGGAATCTGCACACTGTTTTCCACAAAGGTTGGAACTAGTTTACAGTCCACCAGCAGTGTAAAAGTGTTCCTATTTCTCCACATCCTCTCCAGCACCTGTGTTTCCTGCTTTTTAATGGATTGCCATTCTAACTGGGTGTAGATGTATCTCATTGTGGTTTTGATTTGCATTTCTCTGATTGGTGAGTGATGATGAGCATTTTTCATGTGTACTGTATGGCTGTATAAAATGTCCTTCTTTTGAGAAGTGTCCTGTTCATTCCTTTTCCCCACTTTTTGATGGGGTTGTTTGTTTTTTTCTTGTAAATTTGATTGAGTTCTTAAAAAAAAAAAAAAAAAAAAAAAAAAAAAAAATATAGGTTCTGGATATTAGCCCCTTTGTCAAATGAGTAGATTGGCAAAAATTTTCTCTATTCTGTACGTTGCTTGTTCCTCTGATGGTAGTTTCTTTTTTTTTTTTTTTTTTTTTTTTTTTTTTTATTAATACTTTAAGTTCTAGGGTAACATGTGCATAACGCTGCAGGTTTGTTACATATGTATACTTATGCCATGTTGGTGTGCTGCACCCATCAACTCGTCAGCACATCAATTCATCATTTATAATCCTTGTATACTCCCCAATGCAAGCCCCTCCCTCCTCCCCCCTCCACTCCATGATAGGCCCTAGTGCGTGATGTTCCCCTTCCCGAGTCCAAGTGATCTCATTGTTCAGTTCCACCTATGAGTGAGAACATGCGTGTTTGGTTTTCTGTTCTTGTGATAGTTTTGCTAAGAATGATGGTTTCAGCTGCATCCATGTCCCTACAAAGGACGCAATCATCCTTTTATGGTGCATAGTATCCTGGTGTATATGTGCCCATTTTCTTAAATCCAGTCTGTCACAGATGGACATTTGGGTTGATTCCAAGTCTTTGCTATTGTGAATAGTGCTGCAATAAACATACGAAACACTGTAATTAGTTTAATCATTCCTCTGTTAGAAATTTTATATTGTTCCCATGTTTTGTTTTCCTGGGTATTTTGTATTGGTTTTGTGGGGAGGGTTTCTTTTTACAAGTAATGCTGACATGGACATCTTCAAATTATTTTTTACAGCTACATTTATAAATAGTCAAACAGATCTTTACAATAAAATCTGGAAGAAAAATGATTGAATAAGATACTTTTAATTAATTAGGTTTTAAAATATTCTTTTATTTGTTATAGATTACCCTGTGTTTTTTGTTTATTGTTTTGATTTATTTAGTTCATGAACCTTTTAAAGATATATTTTATTTATTTTTATGTAAGTTTATTTCATTCTTATTCTCTTTGATAGCACTATGTTTAAGAGTTTTGATTCTGTCATCATATAATGTCAATTTATATTGTTAACTATTCAAGTTTGTTGAAGATCAGACAGTTGCAGGTGTGTGGTTTTATTTCTGGGTTGTCTATTCTGTTCCATTGGTCTATGTGTTTGTTCTTGTACCAGTGCTATGTTGATTTGGTTACTGTAGCTCCATAGTATAGTTTGAAGTTCAGAAGTGTAATGCCTCCAGCTTTGCCCTTTTTGCTTAGGATTACCTTGGCTATTGGGGCTCTTTTTTGGTTCCATTTGAATTTTAACATAGTTATTTCTAGTTCTGTGAAGAATGTCAATGGTAATTTAACGGGAATAGCATTCAATCTATAAATTGCTTTCAGCAGTATTGCCATTTTAACAATATTGATTCTTCCTCTCTGTGAATATAGAATGGTTTCCCATTTGTGTCATCTCTGATTTATTTGAGCAGTGGTTTGTAGTTCTCCTTGTAGAAATCTTTCAACTCCCTAGTTAGCCTGGATTCCTAGGTATTTTGTTATTTGTGTGGCAATTATGTATGAGAGTTCATTCCTGATTTGGTTCTTGACTTAATTGCTGTTGGTGTATAGGAATGCTAGTGATTTTTGCAGATTGATTTTGTATTTTGAGACTTTGTTGAAGTTGCTTATCAGCTTAAGAAGCTTTTGGGTTGAGAGTATGGAATTTTCCTTTCTTTTTTTTTTCTTTTCTTTTTTTTTTTTTTTTTTTCAGAGACAGAATCTCACTGTCACCCAGGCTGGAGTGCAGTGGTGCGATCTCGGCTAACTGCAACCTCCCCCTCCTGGGTTCAAGCAATTCTCCTGCCTCAACCCCCTGAGTAGCTGGGATTACAGGCATGTGCCACCACACACAGCTAACTTTTTTAGTTTTAGTAGAGACGGGGTTTCACCATATTGGCCAGGCTGGTCTTGAACTCCTGACCTCAGGTGATCCACCTGCCTCAGCCTCCCAAAGTGCTGGGATTATGGGCATAAGACACCATGCCCAGCCTAGAGTATGGAGTTTTCTAGATATAGGAACATGTCTTCTGCAAACAGGTATAGTTTGACTTTTTCTCTATTTGAACGCTCATTATTTCTTTCTCTTGCCTGATTGCCCTGTCCAGAACTTCTAATAATGTGTCGAATATGAGTGGTGAAAAAGGGCATCCTTGTCTTGTGCCAGTTTTCAAGGGGAATGCTTCCAGCTTTTGCCCATTCAGTATGATGTTGGCTGTGGGTTTGTCATATACAGCTTTTATTATTTAGAGGTGTGTTAATTCAATAGCTAGCTTATTAGGAGTTTTTAACATGAAGGAATGTTTACTTTGGTTGAAAGATTTTTCTGCATCTGTTGAGATAATTATGTGGTTTTGTTTTAGTTCTGTTTATATGATGAATCACATTTATTGATTTGCATATGTTGAACCAGCTTTGCATCCCAGGAATGAAGCCTACTTGATCACTCATGGTGGATAAGCTTTTTGATGTGCTGCTGGATTTGGGTTGCGAGTATTGTGTTGAGGATTTTTGTATTGATGTTCATCAAGGGTATTGGCCTGAAGTTTACTCTTTTTGTTGTATCTCTGCTGGGTTTTGGTATCAGGATAAGGTTGACTTCCTAGAATGAGTTAGGGAAGGAATTCTTCCTCTTCAATTTTTTGGAATAGTTTCAGTAGGAATGGTACCAACTCTTCTTTATACATCTGGTAGAAGTCAGCTGTGAATCTGACTGGTCTTGGGCTTTTTTTTTTTTTTCTGGTAGGTTGAGATAGTTTGGTTATGTCCCCACCCAAATCTCATCTTGAATCATAATACCCACGTGTCACTGGAGGGATTCTGTGGGAGGTAAATGAATCTTGGGAGTGGGTTTTTCCCATGCTATTCATATGATAGTTAATAAATCTCACGACATCTGATGGTTTTATAAAGGGAAGTTCCTTTTCACATGCACTGTTGCCTGCTGCCATGTAAAACAAGCCTTCACTCCTCCTTTGCCTTCCACCTAGATTGTGAGACCTCTCCAGCCATGTGGAACTGTGAGGTCATTAAATCTCTTTTTCTTTATAAATTACCTAGTCTCAGGTATGTCTTCATTAGCAGCATGAGAACAGACTAGTACAGTAAATTGGTACCAGTAGAGTGGGGTGCTGCTGTGTATATGCCCAAAAATGTTTAAGCAACTTTGGAACCAGGTAATAGGCAGAGGTTGGAACAGTTTGGAGGGCTCAGAAAAATGTGGGAAAGTTTGGGACTTCCTAGAGACTTGGAGGACCCAGAACACAGAAAGATGTGTGGGAAAGTTTAGAACTTCCTAGAGACTTGTTGAATGGCTTTGACAAAAATGTTGATAGTGATATGGACAATAAAATCCAGGGTAAGGTTATCTCAGATGAAGATGAAAAACTTGTTGGGAACTGAAATGAAGGTGACTCTTGCTATGCTTTGGCAAACAGACTGGTGGCATTTTGCCCATGTCCTAGAGGTCTGTGGAACTTTGAACTTCAGAGTGATGATTTAGGGTATTTGGTGTAAGAAATTACTAAGTGGCAAAGCATTCAAGTGGAAGCAGAGCATCAAATTTTGGGAAATATGCAGCCTAACAATGCAATAGAAAAGAAAACCCCACTTCGGGGGAAAAATTCAAGTCAAGTCAGATGCACAAATTTGCATAAGTAAAGAGGAGCCAAGTGTTAATCACCAGGACAATGAGGAAAATGGGAAAATGTCTCCAGGACATGTCAGAGACCTTCACAGAAGGTCCCTCTCATTACAGGCCCAGAAGTATAGGAGAAAAAATGGTTTCCTGGGTCTAGCTCAGGGCACCCCTACTCTGTGTAGCCTAGGGACTTGGTGCCCTGCATTCCAGAAGCTTCAGCCATGGCTAAAAAGGGCCAAGGCATAGCTCAGGCCATGGCTTCAAAGGGTAAAAGCCCCAAGCCTTGGGAACTTCCATGTGGTGTTAAGCCTCTGGGTACACAGAAGTCAAGAACTGAGATTGGGGAACTTCCGCCTAGATTTCAGAAAATGTATGGGAACGCTTGATGTTCAGGCAGAAGTTTGCTGCAGGGGAGGGATCCTCATGGAGAACCTCTGCTAGGACAGTCCAGAAGGGAAATGTGGGGTTAGAGCCCCCACACAGAGTTCCCACTGTGATACTGCCTAGTGAAGCTTTGAGAAGAGGGCCGCTGTCCTCCAGACCCCAGAATCAACAACCAACAGCTTGAACTGCACACCTCGAAAAGCCACAGACACTTAACGCCAGCTGATGAAAGCAGCTGAGTCACAGGAACAGAGCTGCTTGCTACCCACATGGCTGGGGAAGCCTCACAATCATGGCAGAAGGCAATGAGGAACAAGTCACATCTTATGTTGATGGTGGCAGGCAAAGAGAGGAGAGCTTGTGCAGGGAAACTCCCCTTTTTAAAACCATCAGACCTTGTAAGGCTCATTCACTACTTCGAGAACAGTGCAGGAATGACCTGCTCCTGTAATTCAATCACCTCCCACTGGGTTCCTCCCACAACATGTTGGAAATGTGGGAGTTACAATTCAATATTAGATTTGGGTGGGGATACAGACAAACCATATCATTCATATTTGTAAATTTACTCTTTATTTTCTTTTCCTTTTAAATATATTTTCTTGTATATTGGCATTATTAATTCCAATATTTGCAAAACATGTAGCTTTAAAGTGTTTTTCTGTACTTCCAACAAAACTTTCTAAGATGATTGACCCTTGATTGTCAATTCAAATTGATGTCAAATTGTGACTGATTTGGAGGACACTATCAACTCTGGACTACTGTAGATCCCTCTAAAATCATCATGTAACAAATGTTTCATGAGTTATAACCATTCTTTGTTGTAGATCCATTGCTTACAATCTCTGCCAAAGAATTGTGATTGGTATTTGTTCTCAATGAAACAATTCATTCTGGCTCTCTCACTTGGTTCCAACTGTGACTTTTAAGATCAGGTTTTTAGATCATGGATATTTTTAAAAATTATTGTTGTTGGTTGTTTTTTGTTGTTGTTGTTTCCACTGGGCATCTATGGTAGAGAAAGGGTATACATGGTGGTCTTAGCAGACTGTCCATATATTCCTAAGTGCCCAGAAATACATTCAAAATATTTAAATCTATGTCTAGTTATTTTGCAAAGGTGAGTGGGAATCCTCCCATCTAGTCTACCATGATTCTGAAAACATGCTCTGCTCTATTTGCTAAATTATATAATTCTACCCTTTGACCAGAACACGATATCTGTCCAAAAATTCTAGTTCTATGTTAAAATCTAAGTTATCTCACTAAGATTTATATTCATTTGATGACTTCCTACTTCTCTAGACTTTCTTTCAAGGCCTCTTTTTGGCCTTGCTTCATTTTTCCACAAGTCAAAACTAAATAAAAAATAATTTTAGTCAATCTCTCAGGACTGTGCTTAGAATTTCTTCAAAATTTCCAACTTTTATCAAATATTCTTAGACTCTTTGTAATTCTTCAGCTATAAATCAATCCAGTTATTTATATTATTCTTCTCTTCCAATAACTTACTGCTCAGATAATGAAAATATTACATACTCTTTGCCTGTCTTTATTTTTTTAAGTGTCATTTAATATTATTGTGATTCTCAGATTGCTTATCAATTATTTACTCATTTCCAGGTGATTCTATTCCCTTAAGTTTTGGTTGGAAGTTAATTCTAAAAGCTACAATGACTTATTCCACTTTTGGCTTTCTAAACAAATGTAACTTCAGTTAAAAAAATAACTTTTAAAGATAAATTATGTTATTCTTTCTTTTAAATTAATTTGTATTTTAATTACATTTAACTTTTTACTCATTAGCAGAAAATTATCCAAGGTAATTTTCTCTACCGATTTATTCATTACTTAAACAAACACATAATGGAATCTTGATATACTTCTGAAGTATATTAGATATTTGAATACAAAGATGTATAAGACAAGGTGGCCACAATTGCTGAAGAGAGTCATGTAAATTAAACTCAGACATTCATGAGACTGTATAAGTGGTAAAGTTAAAAAGTGCCATAAAACTTAGGGAGACAAATTAAAAAATGTGTAACAAGTGAGAAGAAAGAAAACTTTCAAATGCAATATTGGTTTTGAAAAGTTGCCTAAAGTTTCATTAGGGTGAAAGGAGTAAGATAGATATATAAAACATAGAAAAAGAATGTGCAAAGGCACTGTTTTCTGAGAAATAATGGCATGTTTAAAGAGCTGATTACAGTTAGGTATAATTAGCTAAGGAACTACAAGAGGAAGTAGTAGTAAGAAAAAAAACTTACTTCATTTTGCTTTCTATGTATTTTAAACATATTGATCTCTATTCTGTAGCATGATTCAGGGCACTTATCCTTCACCTATGGTTTACTATTCTAGCTCCAGATTAATTATTAAGAAGTGTTCAATATACGCTTTATTGATGAAAAATAACCATTGTTATCTGATTTAGACACAAAGGGCTGTACTTTAAAAACTAACAAAATTAAAATTTTAAAGCAAGAAAACCCAGTTCCTAAAAAAGCGTATGTTTTTATGTATGTGAAATCGGGCTGAAAGCAGATAAGAAAGAATATCCAAGACATCGTAGGTAGCAGAGGAACAGAGCACAGGAGGAAGAGAAAATGTAGAAGTAGTAGAGATTGTCAGTGTGATAGAGTGAGTGGAAGAAGATGCTACACATTCATCTGACACTATATGCACAGTCAATGCCCTACAAAAAAAGTTTTTTAAGTAAAATGTTTTAAATGTTTTATGAACATACGAAGTGGAATGACATCCCATAAGATTAAATGTTGAGTGTGATGAACAAGTAGGCTGTCAGTGACAACCAAAAGTGGAGGAAAATGTTAAATATGTTGTGGGGAAATTAGTTTTCCCCAATATAAGTGCTTTCTAAATATTTTCAATTATTTTACCGTTTTGAATTGTGGTTAAAATTGTCCTCAATTTAGATTTTAAATTGCATTATTTCAAAGCTCCTCTGTGAGAGACTGCCAGAACTAACTGAAGAATACCACCAAAAGATTAATTGTTCAGTAAGTATTATTGCTTCAACTGTATCTCACAGATATACAAATCTATATTGCTTATTTTCTGCCAAAGGAAATTTAATTTGAGCTAAGAAATAAAAGGTGGGAGTCAGAGAGAATTCATATTATTTTTCAAGAAGAATTCATTTTATTTCTCAAACCATCAATAAAATGAAGATTAGACTTTATGCCCTGCTTCTCTTAAATATATTGTGACTGTTGACTTTTGCTATAGTAAAAATATTTTCTTTGACAGTGCAATAAAATTAGATGTACTCAAAAGACTTGAGCAAGCAATGAATGTTTTTAAGTAGATAAAATACAATTTTAAAATACAAGCATTAAGATTAAAAAAGAGCTCTACTCTACAAAAGAATATCTGTCAGAAAATTTATTTACATAACATAGTATTAGTAGCATCTGAACAGAAATGTGTGTTATGTCTTAGCTGTAATATAACCTGCATTGAAGAAGGACATTAAATGTGAGATTTTTAAATACCTTTTCCTTAAAAAAAGAAATATAATATGCATTCTTAAAGTTAGAACCATGTGGGTAGTCTAACATCTGCTACCTGTTGCTGCTGTCCATAGTTGTTAAAAGTACCCTAAGCCACCTGACATTACACTTACAGTTCATTTTTAAAAAATATACTGGTTAGGTGATATAAAGTCCTATTTTATGTGCTTTACTGCCCTGAAGAGATACTTCTGTAGAATAAAATCCAATCTCATTTAAGGTTCATTATGATAACCTTTGTGCAAGACACTATTGGAGAAATCATTATAAAGATCAGTGTCCCAAGACCCTGAATAATGGTTAAAAAAATAAAACTGAGTAACTCCATGGTATATTAGTGTTCACTCATATATAATTCTAACGTAGGTTGATTATCCAATATGTCTACAAGTCAAATAGTAATAGAGAATCTTAAATGTTTATAAATTCAGATAATTTTTATTTGTAAAATCGCTAATTATCATTTGACATCTCTTTTTTTCTGATGTGCATTTATAGTAGTCATAGGCACCCATGTTGGTAGACCCATAAACTTGATAACTGAGCAGTTCTATCCAGCTGGATCTGTCCTTTCAGATGGTTTCACTGAATAATGGATCTTGATTTCCTCTTTCAGTGTTATCCCATAAGGGCAAAATATTTTTGCCTGCTTCATGTTAAAACATAAATTTTAATTTACTTGCCTTTACAATGGGAAGGTGTCTCTCTCTGGGACTAAATAAATAACAAACTTGGGCAGAGTTTCAAAGTTGGTATTTTTGAAAATGAACTCATCTTCCCTTCTGCCTGCTGAAAAAGAGGATCGAGATTTTAGAAAGTCTAGCTATATACTTCTCCAAATAAGAGGGAAATTTGTTCTTCAGAGTATGCCTGTTGAAGCAACATTTTTACCCATTCCTCTTAGTCTGTTGCTCATTACTAGTGTTTTCTTCCCCTCCCTTTGAAAAAAAATAAAGTATTGAAGAATGTACTGATGACTAAATGGAAATGTATCCATCTTAATTAATCACTTAATAAAGACCTATTATAAGCTGGTTAAAATTATTGAACATGTAACAGCAATATGAATATTAGTGATTTAATTAGTCAATACACATAGAGATTTCATATTATATGAAGAAATAATTTTTAATATAATTGATATTATATAAGGGAAATATATGTTAGAGCCATTATATTAATCTCTAAGCATATAAATAAAAAACTACTCACTTAACTGCTACTGTTTTTTTTTTCTTTTGGCACAATTTAGCAATTATCGCATTCAACCGCTGTATTTTCTTTAAAGAGCATGTCTATAAAATTAATGAACCTTCTACTCCCCATGGACCATGCAGATTTTATAGAAGCTGAGAAAATAACCACTAATCCAATGAGCACAAGCATTTTTATGTGTATATCTAAATGTATTTCTATGTCTGTAAGAAACTTATTTTTTAAGTATATAGTTCATTGATATTGATAGGTACAGCATAAAAATCTTTAGCTTTCTAATCACTTGGTAAGTCTGTGATTATGGACAAAAAAAGGTATGTGTGTGTATATATATATATACACACACACACAGTTGCATCATACATATGTCATATATATCATGCTTTATCATTTTTGAAATAGCAATTATATATATGCTACATTCTAGCAATATTGTTGCTTGTGTGACATCCATGCTTTTTTGTTGTTAATATGAGAAGTACTCTGATTCTACTTTGAGGAATTTTTCTATTATTGGATTAAATCTTGTGGGGCTTCAAATAAGGCATTCTACTCCTGGGCAAAATGTAGCCAAACTCAAGAGACCAATTACAGGGTTTAACCCTATAATTTGAATCTTGATTGGCTGGGTTTGACTAAGCACTTTCCTAGTATATACAGTGTGCTATGTAGGTAATTACTTTAAGGTGTAAAGTGAAATGGAAAAGTTGGGATATTCTAATTATAATTCCTCCTCTTTTGTAGATTACTTTTTTTTTAATCTTTTGAGTAGGATCTAAATATTATGATTGTATGTACTCAGCTTTGAAGCTGGATTGATAAATTTCTGGTAGATTTCTGAGGAAATGGGGAGAAAAGAATAAGATATTTTAATTTCAACATTTAAAAAATTCAACATTAATGGCTTTAATTAAATTCTTCATTTGTGAAGTCAATCTTTTCTACCAGTTTCTTCAAATGGAAGAAAAAGAGTCACTTAAGAAGTTAACTTTTTTAATTCAAATGGATTTTGTTAAGAGAGATTGTGAAGAAATAGAATTAACATTTTCATCATATTATCAAAATGAAGAGCAAGTAATAGTTGGACTTTATAATTTGATTTATATCTTTATGAATGGCACAATGGTTCACAGTTTATATTCTTCCTCAATCCAATTAGATATCTTAAACACTTTTTTTGGAAAGCCCAAACTTTTAAAAAGAATGTAGCTTGAAGAATTGTCATCTTATACTTAGTCCAATATCAATGTATGTTAGTAATAAATAATCTCATTTTTATTTAACATTGTTTAGTTATTTCAAGCTAGGAAATAGGTTAAACATTTATGTTCTGGTTCAGTTTAATCAGTCCTCTGCAAATTGAAGTTCAAAAATATTCATTTGATGCACTATTGATTATGTAAGGCAAGATGCAGTTTAATGTAACGTTGGTATGATGACAGGTGTTCCAGGAATGGACTGCAAATATAATGTTTTACACTATTGAATGTACCTGAGAAACTGTACAATTTTCTATTTGGTATACATCACACATGGTGATGTAATTTAGGAAAAAAGTAACTAATATCACCCATTCATTTAATCATGAAAAGTGGAAAGACACTCTACAAAAATTCAAACAATATTTTGTTATCTAATTAATAAGATTCTTTTAACACATAAAACAAACATTTGCTGATTATAATTTTTTTGTAAAATACATAAAATGACATGATGGCACTTGGCCTGTATTAGCTTTGTTGTCATATGTTATAAAAACAGTTGTGCAAATCTTTGACCAGTAACTACTTCCCTAGAGAACCTGATGTATCAACAAATTAGGGCTTTTTTTTTTTTTATGCGACGACAAGTTCTGAGAAGGCAATTTGGGAAAATAAAATCTCTGGACAAATCCTCCAAAGCATTTCCAATTACTTGGCATGGCATTGATGGATTTTTATTTTGCTCTTGAAATTAGTAACGTACACAATTTGAACCAACAAATATCCCACTCCTTAGTCTGAATGTGTCAGCAGTTAAACTGAAGAATACTTATTTTACTGCTTGATGAATTGAAGAATAAACAATTAATCATAGATATTCCTTTCCTCCTTTTAACCTTTGATGGATGTTCTTATGTACATCATGTCATTGATGGATATTTATTCCACTTCTGTAAATAGTGATGCATAAAACTTTAACTGCAGATACATGGCTCTTCCACTCTTGATGCATAAAAATGTAATTGCTACATTGCTGAGAGATAATGGACTCCATCACTTTCAAACCTAAGTTACTCTTGGTTAGTTCCTTTCTTAGAAAGACTCATTAACACAAGTGACTATTGTTTTTGCTTAGAGAACTGCAGTAGAGACAAATGCAAGAGCTTTGCAGCCATTATACTATTAAGCTGTTAGAGTTTTAGGGTTGGGGCTTTTTGTTGCTTATATTACATTCCCAATGTCTAAAGCAGCTCATGGCATGGCTATTTGCTGAATAAATAAGTAAACTATTTACAGGATTGAAGACTATTATAATGAATTGCTATCAGTTTATTCATCCATCCATCTGTCTATCCATCTATCCATCCATCCATCCATCCATCCATCCATCCATCCATCCATCCAGTCACTGTTTTATTGACTGCTTAAAGATTAGTCTACCTGACTGTCTGAAATGCCTTTTCATTCAGATCTCAAAGGCTTACACACTAGTTTATATGCCTACCAATCCTGTGGGACTATCATTTCAACTCAAATATAAGGTTTTTATCTTTATTTAATTTACTATTTCTGCCTTTTCTGTGGTGTTTGATTCTGCTGATGACTCTCTTCTTGAAGTTATATTTTCTTATATTAAGGACATATCTTGGCTGGGTGTGGTGGCTCCAGATGGACAGATTGCTTGAGCCCAGAAGCTTGAGACAAGTCTAGACATGGTAAAACCCTATCTCTACTAAAACTACAAAAGTACCCAGGTGCACACTTGTGGTGTCAGCTACTCAGGAGGCTGAAATGGGAGGATTGCTTGAACTTGGGTGGTGGAGGTTGTCTTGAGCCAAGATCATGCTACTGTACTCTAGCTTGGGCAACAGAGCAAGACCCTGTTTCAAAACAAAAAAAAGAGAGAGAGAGAGAGAGACACATACACATTTTTTTCTGGTTTGTTTTTTCTTTTGAGCTCTGTTTTGGGGGCATCATCTCAACTTCATCCACACTTGTATGCACATTACTCCTTTTCTAGTCTTAAACCACCTATCAATTCTTTATATTCTATACAAATAATTTATTTAAAATAAAAATCTATGTCACAGCTTTGCTTTAAATACTTTAATATTTTTATCACCTATATGATAAGGTTAAATTTCAAATAATATGCAAAACTCTTCTTATTATGACCTGCATTAGTATTTCCACAATCACCTCCTTCCACTTTCACACCCAAGCCCTATATTTCAGACAAAATGACTGGTACAAATTGTGGCTCTCCTAGTGGGCCATGATTTCTGATACCTTTTGACATATTAGTTCTATTAGGACAGCTGTTCCTTTTATTTTATTCTCTATCACTAGGATGCTTATCCAGCAACGATGACTTAGCTCAAATTATACTTTTTTTGGGAAGGTAGTCCTTAAGTATTTTGGCATAATAGCACATCCGAATCAAGCTTTGAAATATTTTTGAAAATTCTTATGTAACACTTTTTATTACAGTATAACTTTTATTATATTATATTATATTCATTATAGTATATTTCACAATAAGATGAATTATTATAATGAAATTATAATACGAATGATTTCAAAATAATTGAAGCGAGTACATTTTATTCTTATATCCACAGATGTTAGTTTAGAATTGAATATTTATTTAAAGATTGAAGTAAGAAATGAAGTTTAAGATAGGAAACTGAAAAAATTAAGAGGCATAGTTACTGTAGCAATTTTTTCTTTGAGTTAAAGATTTTCATCATCATAGAGAAAAGAAAATGTGTATTGTGAGCAAATTTTACATGGTGTCTAAAAGAGGAATTGTTTTCTAAATTTTGATTTATGAAGTTTGTTTATAAAACTGAAGAAGCCTAATTGTATTAAGAGGTGTACTGGTATGAATAAAGGGGCTTTAATTTGAAATTTAATTTTTTAATATGAAATTTGATGAAGAGAAAAAATATCAAATACAATATTGAACATATATTTTAAAAAAGCATAAAACAGAAAAATATTTTATAAACTCCTTAGAAATCTTCAGTAGAAAGTAACACATAGACTGGCAGGGTATTACAATCTCATTATAAAATATTTACCTAGTGTTATCCAGAATGTAAGCCACTTGTAAACAGTGATAATATGCACACATGTATTTGTAAACATCCGAATCCTTCTGGAACACTGATATTTTGAAAATTTGCAAATTTTATGAAGTATTTGACTAACTAGCCTTACATAGAATTTCTTCTCTTTAAAAAATAAGAAGTAACAATAGGAATTCCTACTTTGAAATTACGGTTGACCAAAAAGGATAAAGTAGTTGGCTACCATTGAAGAACCAGAATATAGTGACCAAATTACCTTAGCATTACATTAGTTATCCTAAGATTTTGGTCGGGTGCAGTGCTTCACACCTGTAATTCCAGGACTTTGGGAGGCCAAGGTGGGCAGATCACTTGAGGTCAGGAGTTCAAAACCAGCCTGGTCAACATGATGAAACCCCATCTCTACTAAAAATACAAAAATTAGCTGGGCCTGGTGGCAGGCACCTGTAATCCCAGCTACTCAGGAGGCTGAGGCAGGCAAATCACTTGAACCTGGGAGGCAGAAGTTGCAGTGAGCTGGAGCACCACTGCACTCCAGCCTGGGTGACAGAGTGAGACTCCGTCTCCAGAAAAAAAAAAAAAAAAAAAAAAAAAAAATTAGTTATCTTATATTTTTCTTTTTACACCTGAGATAGTCTAATAAAGTAATGATAATAACAATTTATAGCAAATGTCATGTGAGAATAAAGGATAATTCCACCAATGTAAATAAAAGATTTAAGGTGATTCAAGATTGTAATATATCAAAATTCCACAATGTATTACAATCAGTTATAAAAAAAGAACAAGTATAATCTTGTATAGCTAAAAAAGAAAAAAGGGAGAAAACAATCAGTATCAAATCTTTAATACTTGGAGAGCTCCAATTCAATAGAATCTACAAACTAAAACTAAGATTTAATACTCAGCTATCTAGAAGACTGTTTATGCTACTTTTTTCCTGAATATCTGACTGAAAGTTAAATTTTGTTGTTGTGGCCTGGGAGTATATTGGTTAGATATTAGTCATGTAAGTCAGAATACATTGGAGGAAAGTGTTCAGTTCTACTTATAGTAATTTATATGGGTCCTTGTTATGCTTTATGTTCAGAAGATGAATTTGTTAATCTCAAATTTTTTGAGATTATAACATAAAATACAGCTTGATTCGAAAAATGATGAAATAAATCTGGTGTATTTATCGTGAATAAGAGATAGTAGTTAATAGAGGTTACTATAGGTGCATGATTGTTTGAAGTCTTTGATTTTTAAAAATTCAATTTATTCAATGTTACTCATAGGGTCAAAGGAAAAAAAAAAGTGCCTGATTTCAAATAGAATTTTCAATAGTTCTGACCATCCAAGACACCATGTTTCTTGAAAAATACATTTTCTCTCACTGAAAATGTATAATAAGCCTATAATGGTCTCTATGTCAGGAATGTTGTGAAAGAATTTCTGAAGCATATGGAATTTTATGCAACAAATTTTAATTAATTAAATTTTTTATTTTACAATACTTTTCTTCTTTAGATAATATTAAATTACAGAGCATCCAGGTTTTAAGAGAAAAATAAGGTTGAGACTTTGTAGCATCACAACTCTGTTTTTTTACTCAGAAATGCTTGGAATGTTCTTTCTTGCCATATGATTTTGAATAACACTTCAATAGATCTTTTGATATTGGGGAAAATAATTTAGCTTTACTTCTTCTCTATAACCTAGATAATTTATTGTCAGTTGATTTTATAAAGATATGAGGCTAGTGTGTGTTTCACACTCATGTAAGTTCTATTATGTATCTGGATAACTGTTTTTAAATATGGAAATAAAGTGGGAAGCTGGACTGCTTTTCTCGGAAACAGAGAATCATAAATATCAATGCATTGCCATCTTTCCTTCTTGCCCGTGTCTCTTTCTCATCATCTATTTTTCCTTCAAATATTTATTAGATTAAATTTCCAGGATTGAATTAGCTATGGGGGTAGAAGAAATGGTAAAAAAANATCCTCATTATTTAATAGTGCAGACATGAAAACACAAAACATATTAATAATTTGTAATAAACCTCCATATTGGAGGTATGCAAAAAATATAGTTTAAAAGAGGGATTGATTTTATTCTTTGGAGGTCTAATGGTTGAATTGGATCTTGAAAGTTAAGTTATAGTTTACTAGCAAAATATAAGACTAAAAAGAATTTCAGGAAGTGATGGTTTCCTGTTTAAGATTATGAAGGTGTGAGATCAGATGGTGAAAAAAGGGGTTATTTGGCGTGGCTGGAGAATATAGCAAGAAGAACATGAGTATTGCGGGAAATGAAACTAGAAGACAGGCAGATTCTAGAGCCTATAGGAGTATTTTATGCCTTGCAAAGAAATGTCAGTTTTATTCTGTAGTTGGTAGTGGCTTATTAAATGGATTTAAGGAGATAAATAATATGGATACATTTGTTCCTTAAAGAGAAGATTCTGGTATACGATTACTTGGCAGTGGATGGTACTAGAAAGTAGAAATACACCTAAAATCATCCTGTAGCCTAGTGGAGAGGTAGGTAATATTCAGTTCTACGGCAGTGCTATGGTAAGGGCAAGAAGGATCTAATATGTTGAATTGGGGTTGTGAGAATTTAATAGTCTTTTGAAAATTGTGGGTGAAAAAAACTGTAGTGATTACCTCAGCTAACTGCAAAATTTTCGGTGGCAGTATTAAGTAAGATGGAGCAGATTTTGGAGAAGAGAGGGCACGATGCTGATAATGTAGGATAATTATTACTTAGGTATTTCAAACATACTAATAGATTTTTTTCCCTGAGACTTTAGTCTGATGTCACATTTAGAAAACATTAAATTATTTGATACCGGAAACTAAATTTTCACTTTTTATGATTTAAAAAATATGCACATTCCACATTCACATTTCTCTAATATGTATTAAGAAATTACTTAGACTTTCATATGGTGCTTCAAAACCCAAAATAAACATTGGGTTAAATAAAAATATGGAAACATCTATAGTTATTGAATGGAAATTACAAATGTTAGGTTTTCAAGAACAGTATCATACACCTCCCAAATTTTTTCTTACATACTCATATTTATTTCCAATATCACTGAGTAGCTTTGAATTCACAGCTCAGAGATATTTCACCTTTACTTCTCTTAATATATCAAATATGTAATCCTAGGAATCTTTAATTTTTAAATAATATTTCTCTCCACTTGATAAATTTCTGTTATCTCCATGAATATTAATCTCTACCTTTACAAACTGAAATCCATATTTGTTAACAGGTAAGGTTAATAAAACATATAGAGAGATTACTTCTCATTTCTTGTTGTGTTTCAGAATCATTTTTATTGGTTAAAATAGCTATTCATGGCTCCTTCCAAAAATCTGATATGTTTTTGTCCGCATTTTTTTTTTTTATTATACTTTAAGTTCTAGGGTGCATGTGCATAACGTGCAGGTTTGTTACATATGTATACTTGTGCCATGTTGGTGTGCTGCACCCATCAACTCGTCAGCACCCATCAATTCATCATTTATAACATGTATAACTCCCAAATGCAATCCCTCCCTCCTCCCCCTTCCCCATGATAGGCCCCAGTGTGTGATGTTCCCCTTCCCGAGTCCAAGTGATCTCATTGTTCAGTTCCCACCTATGAGTGAGAACATGCGGTGTTTGGTTTTCTCTTCTTGTGATAGTTTGCTAAGAATGATGGTTTCCAGCTGCATCCATGTCC
>NW_016803633.1:1247649-1260660 GCF_001698545.2 Rhinopithecus bieti | reverse complement strand
TCAAATATGTAATCCTAGGAATCTTTAATTTTTAAATAATATTTCTCTCCACTTGATAAATTTCTGTTATCTCCATGAATATTAATCTCTACCTTTACAAACTGAAATCCATATTTGTTAACAGGTAAGGTTAATAAAACATATAGAGAGATTACTTCTCATTTCTTGTTGTGTTTCAGAATCATTTTATTGGTTAAAATAGCTATTCATGGCTCCTTCCAAAATCTGATATGTTTTGCCGCATTTTTTTTTTTATTATACTTTAAGTTCTAGGGTGCATGTGCATAACGTGCAGGTTTGTTACATATGTATACTTGTGCCATGTTGGTGTGCTGCACCCATCAACTCGTCAGCACCCATCAATTCATCATTTATAACATGTATAACTCCCAAATTCAATACCTCCCTCCTCCCCTTCCCCATGATATGCCCCAGTGTGTGATGTTCCCCTTCCCGAGTCCAAGTGATCTCATTGTTCAGTTCCCACCTATGAGTGAGAACATGCGGTGTTTGGTTTTCTCTTCTTGTGATAGTTTGCTAAGAATGATGGTTTCCAGCTGCATCCATGTCCGCATTTTTAAACTTATCCTTTCCTCATAGTTTCTGTTCCTGTCACATTGGCTTTCTTGCTGTTCCTCCTGCTTAATAGACAAACCCCTGATTTAATAAATTGGCACCTTCCCTAAGATATCTGCAAAGCTTTCTTCAGATGTCACCTTATCAATTAGGCCTGACTGATATTTACATTAAAACACCTCCCATTTACTTTTATTCCAATTTTTTCATTGTACTATTTATAAAGTTTATCTTTTAAAATGTATTTATTATGCTTTTATCTCATTAAAATATACATTCTACAATTTTTTTTTGTTTTTGTTCCCATAGCTCTCAATTACCTCCAACAATGCCTGACATATAGTAAAGACTCAATAAATAAATGAATTTACTGAATGAGAAGCTCTGAGTTTGGAACTCAAGAAGCTATACTATTGAAAACTCCATATGCAATTATCTCCCTTTGTCGGGATTGCAAAATCCCTGACCTAGAGATCAGCACAGAAACAATAATATTCTATTTAATGATAATTAACAATAGTTCAAGCCAGAAGACTTTTTGAGCCCTCTTGTGATATTGGTTAACTATCCCTGTTGTCTTGGGTGTAGGAAGGATTTATTATTTAATAGGCACAAAGCTGTCAGATCTGCTGCTATTCTGTGGATAGAATCAACTGCAATTTTCTTTTTGGTAAAATTAGGAAAACTTGTTTGTGTTAGCCTCTTAAGCAGATACAATTCAACAATTCATGAAAAGGGGATATGACGCCATGCATTTAGTTATTTCTGATTCTATCAATATTTAAAATCTGGTTGCAAACTTTAAATTGAGTTTTATATTGTCCACAGTTATTACAATTCTTGAATCATCAGTGAAGCCGGTAAACACAGGAACAATTTTCTCCTAAAGACTTGTCTTATATGGTATTAACTTCTGGACTAATAAGAAGAGTAGTAAGATTTAGCTGGACAGGCAATTAAGAAGAATGAGTATAATAAATGCAACAATGGATACTTAAACTTTATAATGGCAAAATGATCGGAGTGTGTTTACAAGTTGGATTAGATATTGTAGACTTAACTTTTTAGCAGTTGTTGTGTGGAATGTAGACAAACTTACACAAGATAGGTTGACAGATATTTAGATAATAGATGATATGGTGGGTGGGTGCATAGATGGATTGATGAATAAGAATATAAAAAACAAAGTGTTCTACTTACTTGTCTTTGATGTAAATATAATTAGTACTTTAGTACCAGACCTTGAGTTTGAACTAAGTTTTCCAGATTCTTATTTGAAACTCTCATTTTGACACCCTATGTAGTTCATACTGTTTTATCACACCATATTACAAATCATCAAGCAAGAAAATGGAAATTCTTCAGAGTTTTAACTACTTGGATTAAATTGCTATATTCAACTCTGCCTAAGCATCAGGGGATGAAAATAACCTTTATGGTATATTTCAAATGATATTTGCCAACAGAAAAGTTTAAGGAATATATGCTATATGTAAATATTCCCTGCTCAAACACTATACACTTACCTTCTTAACCAGATGGGCATAGTCTTACATGTTGAGATTTTGGAGAATATACTTGCAAAAGGGAGTGATCACATGTTCTGGACACATTTAGACATGACAATATTACTGGAAAGAGAAGTAAAACGTGTAATATATGGAATACATCAATTCAGCAAGCTATTTTGTAATTATATTTCTTTAAAACGTATTTGACTTCAGGCCACCCTGAGAAAAGCAGCTGATTTGCTCTGTATTCATTTATGACCTAGACCTCTGATCTTCTCACTTGGCACACACAGTGAAGAGCAGCAGCGGCTAAAAAATGATAAGCGGATAGTACTGTGCAGATTTCAGAATAGAATCAGGGTATGCTAGAATGAATCAAGCCGCAGGTTTTATGGATTTGTAAAAGCAATGTGCACTTCAAGAAGATTGTAGAATGCCATTTTTTTCTGCATTCTCAGTAATTTTTATCCACATATACCTTTTTGTTTTGTAATAGCATTCTCCACTCTCTTTTGTTTTGTTCTGTTTTGTTAAATAAACCTTCAAGGAATGAAAAGTAAAGTAACTACCTAAGTAAAGAATGATAAACTGAATAAAATAAAGCTTTTAATGTGCTTTTAATCTTTTTTATGGTTAAAATTAGGTATGCAAATTTTGATGTTTTGAAGAATTTTGTATCTGTAAACGAAACTGATTGCAAACTGTGAATCTCTATGTATGTCAGTGATAGACAAAATAATTGCCTTCCAAATATATCCTCATCCTAATCCCAGGACATTAAAATATGCTATGTTATATGGAGAAAAGGAATTTAGTTTTGAGACTAATTTAAATTTGCTAATCAATTGACCACAAGATGGGAAGTGTAGCCTGGATTATCCAGCTGTGCCCAGTGTAATCACAGGAGTTTCTAAAGCTGAAGCAGTGAGGTTGAAGGTGGGTCAGAATGATACCATGAAAGAAGGACTTGACTGCCATTGCTTGATTGAAGATAGGGAATGAGTCAGGAATGCAAGTGGTTTCTAGAAGATGGAAAATGTAAGGAAACAAATTTTCCCCTAAAGTCTCCAGAAGGAATGCAGTCCTACCAATTCCTCATCCGTGTGATACCTGTACTGGCCCTCCCACCTACAAGACTGTAAGATAATATTACGTCACTAAGTTTGTGGTAATTTGTCACAGCAGTCATTTTAAAAAGCTAACACAATATCTATTCAATAAGTATATTGTCACTCTATGAACCTTGGGTGAGGGGGTGGTAATTTACTCAGGAGTTACTTATGATAATTTAAATTTTTCTTCCATTTTACGGTCAAACAAGGAGTGCCAGAGTTTTGGTGTATATACCTCAGATATAGCCTTAAATGTAACACAGGTAAAAATAAAACAGATAAATTTCTTAATTTATCTTATAGTCAGCTAAAGAAACAAGATCACTAATATTGAATGTTAACATTATTGTTATTAAGATAATACTTTGAGAAAGCTTTGATAGTCATCATCAAGCAAAAACTAATTAAAAGTTTTTTTAAACATTATATTGAAATATTGGAATTATGCCTTACAAAACTTTTGGTACTAGGATCTCCTTCCTCTGCTGTAAGTGTTCTTTCAGAATTTATTTATGTGTAGGAACATACATACTTCATATGAGTATATAGAATTTCTATTACTTTGTGTAGACCATTGTAAAAGTTTTTGAAAATTTTCATTTTACATTGAATCTTGGAGCCCATAGTTCCACAGACTTGATTCCATATTTCTCATTGTTCAGTGACAAATTTATAACATGCATTCAATAGTAAATTTCACAGCATACTGGAATAGGCTATATGGTACCTCTTAGTACAACTATTAACTTCTAAGAGTATTTTCCTTTGGCCATAATTTATATAAGGCTCTGTATTATTTATCATCAACTCTCTATCAATCATCTAGTTTAAGAATGTTTATTGCTAGGTTTATTTGAATTAGGGAAACAGAAAAACAGTAAGGCCTTTGGGTATTAATGTTGGGTTTATGGGAGGATAATTATCACTCTCAAAAAAAGTTGACATTTGGTGGTTGACGTGCATATATTGCTGGCAAGTGCAGGGGGAGACTATGGTCCAAATGCTTGCTAGAAACAAATTTGCATATATATAATACATACAGATGTATTATATATACTATATTTCACATACAAATAAAATTAACTGACCAGTATTAAAGTAACATGTGCTTAAATCATTGCCTTCCCACGTTTTTTTTTTTTTTTTTTTTTTTGGCTGCTCCAGTTGCTCCACCACCAGAATCAGTAATAATAGGGTTAAACCCAGTGAGGCTACAGGGGATGAGGTTGCCTCCGGACCCTGGCCCAGTCCTGTGGCCAGCATTAGTAGTGCTGGATTGGTGCCTAAATGTTAAGTATTATGGTCGACACTCTTGGACATGTTTGGGTCCCAGCCAGGAGAGGATGATTGTTAGGGGAGGTGATACCTGCTGGAATATTAAAAATGAGTAATGAGGAGCTATTTAGGTAAAAAGGACGTAGAGGGTTGGGGGTAAAGACAGGTGATCCTGATCCAAGGAAAGACAGGTGGTCCCCATCCAAAGGAAAGCCTGAGCAAATGCAAGAAGTTGAGAAACAACCTCAGGAATTCAGATACTGGAGGAGTTTGAGGTACTGTCCAGGGGATCATGGGAAGCGAGTAGTGGAATGAGATGAGACTGGAGGAATGCATGGGGCCAGGCAAGGAAGGGCTGCTTAGGTCTCTCCTCTGTGGTTTTGATTTGCATTTCTCTGATGACCTTTTGATTTGCATTTCTCTGGTGACACAGGCATGGGCAAGGACTTCACGACTCAAACAACAAAAGCAATGGCAACAAAAGCCAAAATAGACAAATGAAATCTAATAAAACTAAAGAGCTTCTGCACAGCAAAAGAAACTACCACCAGAGTGAACAGGCAACCTACAGAATGGGAAAAAATTTTTGCAATCTACCCATCTGACAAAGGGCTAATATCCAGAATCTGCAAAGAACTTAAATTTACAAAAAAAAAATCAAACAACCCCATCAAAAAGTGCAAAGGATATGAATAGACACCTTTCAAAAGAAGACATTTATGCAGCCAATAGACACATGAAAATGCTCATCATCACTGGTCTTCACACTTTTAAATTTAGCTAAAGTGATTATCCATAGAAGCCATAAGTATTCATTAATGTAGTCCACTGAGCATGTACCACTTTTAGTCGTTAATGAATGCTGATAAAAGGCAGCTATGTTTGAATGAAATATTAATCTGGAAATTATCCACAGCCAAAACAAAAACTAATTTCTAGTTACATAAGGGAAGAAATTTAGAAAGAAAAAGAAAATTATTTTACATCAAGGAAACGTGTGAGAGAACCATGATCCATTAAAAATGATGTTGATCTGTAAATTTATTCTAAGCCTCACTATGCCACACCATTATATTGTCTTTACTGAAATGTAGATATTCAGTTTATAGTAGGACATGGACTGCCTGCAAAGTTAGGACTTTTATTTTCACTTAGTGAGATATTTCAGGAGACATCAGACAATCAGTGCTCTGAGTTTGAAAACCAGAAATAAATCCATTCCAAAAGAGCCACAAAAGACAAAGTCCTTCTTTGCTATCCTCCAATTAGTCAAAATTTTGGGGCTGGGCATGGTGTCTCACATCTGTATTCTTAGCACTTTGGGTTGTTGAGGCAGGAGGATCACTTTAAGCCAGTAGTTCAAGAATAACCTATGCTCAACATAGTGAGATGCTGTCTCTACGAAAACAAAAATGAAATAAAACAAAATAGGCATGGTGGCACCTACCTGTAGTCCTAGCTACTCTTGCTGAGGTGGAAGGATGGCTTGCCCAGGAGTTTGAGGCTGTAGTGATCTATGACTGCATCACTGCATTTCAGCCTGTGCAACAGAGCAAGACACTACGAGGTTACGTTTATCACCTACAAGTTTGAACTACCATTATAGGCCACCAAGGACCAAAAATAAAGTAAATTTTGTTTATAATTGAGGATGTTTTAATTTCCAGTCTTGTATTTGACATTAGAAAGGCTTGTTCCATTCAGCTCATGCCTATGGAAGTATTTCTAACCAGGATATAAACATGACAAGCCTATTAAACTTTATGCTTAGAAATTGAAGTATAAACATTGGAAAAGTTATTGATTTGCTAATTGTTATATCTTTTCCTCCCTCAACATGGGATTTGTCATTTAGACTTTAGCCATAATTTATACAAGTTATTAGACTTAATCCCTTAATTGAGATCTTTTAGAATACAGAAAACTCTTTATGGGTACCCAGTGAGTTATTTCTAAATACATCAATGCATTTTCTAGAGTCTTTGAAACAATCTGCCTGTGTCTCTACCAAAATCTCCATCTGCTCAAGATTTTTTATAAATAAAAGTCTTATTTTGTCCTGTGTAGAAATAGTTAAGATCAGTTAGTTTTCCTCTCTTCTTTAAACAAATGATGTAAAGGCTTATTATCACAGTCATGAATAAGAATTACAGTTTAAATATAGTTTAAACATAACACACATAAAATTAAGTTGACAAAGGATTTTGAGGAACATGTATTTGAAATATGGACTGCTCATTCTATTTACAGGAATTAGCACAAGGTTTTAAAGTGATCTTACTCAGTGACTCCCAAATATACTGCCTACTATGCTTTTTTAAAAAGAAGGGTATTTATAGGAGTATTCTAATAGATAGTACAGAACTCATACTTGGCCTATAACTTTCAGGATACATATTTGTTCTGATTTTGAATTTTAAAGTTTTTTTCACATTAACAGTTTCATTTCAAGTTTAAAAATATACTATTGTTATAAAAGGTAGGGCTAAACGTATCTTTTCAACATTGATGTTTAAAATACATACTTATTTTTATCAGTGTATATTGCATTACTCTCAGGAGCTTAAGGCACATTTTTTTAACTCAATTGTCAAACACTAATCCTAACCATATCCTTGTAAGTTGCTATGCTATTTAATTAAAATGACAATTAAGTCTTATCCATTGCTTACAATATTAGGGAAAAATGAAAACAAGCTGAAACATCTCCTACTGCTTAAAGAATGTACACTCTTATGCTAGCTATGATTCTTACTCCAACAAATTGCTTTTTATGGTAATTTGTTTTCAGCCCCCTCTAATAATGTCTTAGAAATGATAATAACAACTTATATTTATATAGCATTTTGTGATTTTCATACCACTTTAAAAAACATTTTATGGTAGCATTCCAATAATCATATAAAATATTCTTACTAATCATTTCTATACTGTAACCCATTAAACATTAAAAAAAAATCTGAGAATTCATTGAGAGTACATGATGCTCATTCTCCAAGGAGAACTTTTAGCAAATGATAAAATCAAAACTCTAACCAGGCTCACTGGCATAAACTTATTCTAATATTGTTCCACTAAAATGACCTTACCTAAGAGAAGAAAACAAAAATGCCTTTAAGTAAAGCTTTATGGAAGAAGCTTTATTTTGAAAGAAATTCAAAATTTCATTCATTTGATCTTCAATCCCTGATACCCTTTCTTCCACTTGATCAAAGTGGCTACTGAAGCCTGTGCATGTGTCACACAGTTTTCGTGCCATGGTTTTCAGTTCCATCAGGTCATTTAAGGACTTCTCTGCACTGGTTATTCTAGTTAGCCATTCGTCTAACAGTCCAAGACACATGATTGTCAGATTCACCAAAGTTGAAATGAAGGAAAAAATGTTAAGGGAGCCAGAGAGAAAGTTCAGGTTACCCACAAAGGGAAGCCCATCAGACTAACAGTGGATCTCTCTCAGCAGAAACTCTACAAGCCAGAAGAGAGTGGGGGCCAATATTCAACACTCTTAAAGAAAAGAATTTTCAACCAAGAATTTCATATCCAGCCAAACTATGTTTCGTAAGTGAAGGAGAAATAAAATCCTTTACAGACAAGCAAATGCAAAGATATTTTGTCACCACCAGGCCTGCCCTACAACAGCTCCTGAAGGAAGCACTAAACATGGAAAGGAAAAACTGGTAACAGCCACTGCAAAAACATCTCAAATTGTAAAAACCATGGATGCTAGGAAGAATCTGCATCAACTAACAAGCAAAATAACCAGCTATCATCATAATAACAGGATCAAATTCACACATAACAATATTAACCTTAAATGTAAATGGGCAAAATGCTCCAATTAAAAGACACAGACTGGCAAATTGGATAAAGAGTCAACACCCATCAGTGTGCTGCATTCAGGAGACCCATCTCATGTGCAGAGACACACATAGGCTCAAAATAAAGGGATGGAGAAAGATCTACCAGGCAAATGGAAAACAAAAAAAGGCAGGGGTTGCAATCCTAGTCTCTGATAAAACTGAATTTAAATGAACTAAGTTCAAAAGAGACAAAGAAGACCATTACATAATGGTAAAGGGATCAATTCAACAAGAAGAGCTAACTATCCTAAATATATATGCACCCAATACAGGAGCACCCAGATTCATAAAGCAAGTCCTTAGAAACCTACAAAGAGACTTAAACTCCCACACAATAATAATGGGAGACATTAACACCCCACCATCAACATTAGACAGATCAACGAGACAGAAAGTTAACAAGGATATCCAAGAATCAAACTCAGCTCTGCACCAAGCAGACCTAATAGACATCTATGGAACTCTCCACCCAAAATCAACAGAATACATTCTTCTCAGCACTACATCTCACTTATTCCTAAATTGACCACATAGTTGGAAGTAAAGCACTCCTCAGCAAATGTCAAAGAACAGAAATTACAACAAACTGTCTCTCAGACCACAGTGCAATACATTAAAGAGTTAGCAGAAGGCTAGAAACAACTAAGATCAGAGCAGAACTGAAGGAGATAGAGAAACAAGAAACCCTTCAAAAAATCATTGAATGCAGGAGCTGTTTTTTTTAAAAGATCAACGAAATTGGTAGACCAATAGCAAGACTAATAAAGAAGAAAAGAGAGAAGAATCAAACAGACGCAGTAAAACATGATAAAGGGGATATCACCATCGATCCCACAGAAACATAAACTACCATGAGAGAATGCTATAAACATCTCCATGTAAATAAACTAGAAAATCTAGAAGAAATGGATAAATTCCTGGACACATACATCCTCCCAAGACTAAACCAGGAAGAAGTTGAATCCCTGAATAGACCAATAATAGGTTCTGAAATTGACGGAATAATTAATAGCCTACCAATGAAAAAAAGTCCAGGACCAGATGGATTCCCAGCCTTACATCCCAGGGATGAAGCCAACTTGATCGTGGTGGATGAGCTTTTTGATGTGCTGCTGGATTCGGTTTGCTAGTATTTGACTGAAGATTTTTGCATCGATGTACATCAGGGATATTGGTCTGAAATTCTCTTTTTTTGTTGTGTCTCTGCTAGGCTTTGGTGTCAGGATGAGGTTGGCCTTGTAAAATGAATTAGGGAGGATTCCCTCTTTTTCTATTGATTGGAATAGTTTCAGAAGGAATGGTACCAGCTTCTCTTTGTACCTCTGGTAGAATTCAACTGTGAATCCATCTGGTCCTGGAAAATTGGCTAGCCGTATATAGAAAGCTAAAACTGGATCCCTTCCTTACACCTTATACAAAAATTAATTCAAGATGTATTAAAGACTTAAATGTTAGACCTAAAACCATAAAAAACCCTAGAAGAAAACCTAGGCAATACCATTCAGGCCATATGCATGGGCAAGGACTTCATGCCTAAGACACCAAAAGCAATGGCAACAAAAGTCAAAATTAACAAATGGAATCTAATTAAACTTAAGAGCTTCTGCACAGCAAAAGAAACTATCATCAGAGTGAACAGGCAACCTACAGAATCGGAGAAAATTTTTGCAATCTACCCATCTGAAAAAGGGCTAATATCCAGAATCTACACAGAACTTAAACAAATTTGCAAGAAAAAAATCAAACAACCCCATCAAAAAGTGGGTGAAGGATATGAACAGACACTTCTCAAAAGAAGACATATATGCAGCCAAAAGACACATGAAAAAATGCTCATTATCACTAGCTAACAGGAAAATGCAAATCAAAATCACAATGAGATACCATCTCACAGCAGTTAGAATGGCGATCATTAAAAACTCAGGAAACAGCAGGTGCTGGAGAAGATGTGGAGAAATAGGAACACTTTTACACTGTTGGTGGGACTGCAAACTAGTTCAACCATTGTGGAAGACATTATGGTGATTCCTCAAGGATCTAGAACTAGAAATACCATTTCACCCAGCCATCCTATTACTGGGGATATACCCAAAGGATTATAAGTCATACTGCTATAAAGACACATGCACATGTGTGTTTACTGTGGCACTATTCACAATAGCGAAGACTTGGAACCAACCCAAATGTCCATCAGTGATAGAATGGACTAAGAAAATGTGGCACATATACACCATGGAGTACTATTCAGCCATAAAAAGGGTGAGTTCATGTCCTTTGTAGGGACATGCATGAAGCTGGAAACCATCATTCTGAGTAAACTATCGCAAGGATAGAAAACCAAACACTGCATGTTCTCACTCATAGGTGGGAATTGAACAATGAGAACACTTGGACACAGGGAGGGGAACATCATACACCAGGACCTGTCGTAGGGTGGGGGGAGTGGGGAGGGATAGCATTAGGAGATATACCTAATGTAAATGATGAGTTAGTGGGTGCAGTACACCAACATGGCACATGCATACATATGTAACAAACCTGCACATTTGCACATGTGCCATAGAACTTAAAGTATAATAATAATAAAAAGTAAAAAAGTACTATGTCATCTGTATTTCTAACAGATGTAAATATCGAGAGTGTTTTCATATTAGCATGCCTGAAAAATCACAAAGTTATAAAAACATAAAATGTAAAGTGAAAGTAATGTTGTAGGCTAGCTAATTTGTGGGTGGATTTGAAGTAGCAATAATGTCAGGAATGTGTAAAACTGCAAAATGCTAACAAGTGCTCCATTTGTTAAGAAGTGCTCTAGTACAATTATGAACTAAAAAAAAAAAAAAATGCAGGTATACACAGGTAGATCTAGCTGCAATCCCTGATTTTTCCAATTTGAGAGTTGTTTGTTTGTTTGTTTGTTTGTTTAGAGACAGGGTCTCACTCTGTTACCCAGAATGGATTGCAGTGGCACAATCATGGCTCACCGCAGCCTCAAACTCCCAGGCTCAAGTGATCCTCCTGTCTCAGGCTTCTGAGTATCTGGTATTACAGGGACACAACACCATACTTGACTAATTTTTTCTATTGCTTTGTAGATATTGGGGTCTTGCTATGTTGCTTGGACTGGTCTTGAACTCCTAGGCTCAAGGGATCCTCCTGCCTTGGCCTCCCAAAGTGCTGGAATGACAGGCATGAGCCACCGCAACTGGCCCAGAGTAATTTTAAGCCATTGAGAAATAACCATAATTAGCCACTGCCTGTCACAAAATGTATAATGGTTAATCTCTAAGCCTACAGATGTAAATTCTCCAGTCCAAGATTCACCACGTATCAGATATGTGACCTTAGACAACTTACTTGGCATCTTTATGTTTCTAATTCCTTTGTAAAATGATGATAATAATGGTACCCAGACCAGGCGCGGTGGCTCACACTTGTCATACCAGCACTTTGGGAGGCAGAGGTGGGTGGATCACAAGGTCAGGAGTTTGAGACCAGCCTGACCAATGTGGTGTAACCCCGTCTCTACTAAAAATACAAAAATTAGCCGGGTGTGGTGACGTGTGCCTTTAGTCCCAGCTACTCGGGAGGCTGAGGTAGGAGAATGGTGTGAACCTAGGAGGCGATGCTTGCAGTGAGTGGAGATTGCGCCACTGCACTCCAGCCTAGGTGACAGAGCGAGACTCCATATCAAGAAAAAAAAATAAAAAATGGTACCTGATTCATAGTTTATTGTGAAGATTACAGTAAAGAGTTTAGAAAAGTGTCTGGCACATAGTATGTAGTCAGTGCTAGCAATCTTCTTAGGAAGTTGTTGAATAATTATATATAATGTAATGTATATGTATAACAATATATTAAATACCATAGTAAGCAGAAAATACTTGATTTAAAAAGTCATATTTTTGGAAGTAAAAGAATTTTACAGTTTCATTTAATTTATTTGGATGGCATTTGTTTCCAGTTGTAAAATTTATTTTCTTTACATACATTGAGATTGTATGGAAATTTAAATTTTTTCCCTGAAGGTTTGATAATTTGAGTCTATAAGACAAATTGATAATATATTAACAGGAAAATAAAAGCATACACATTTTATTACATGCAGCTGCGTGCACGGGATTCATACAAAATATAAAAATCTCAAATGGCTAGATGGTTGTCACTTTTATCATCTTATAGTTAAGGACTCTGAGCATGGCAAAAGGGGTTATGGTGGCAAGACAGGAGGAAGAGAGAAGAGAAATTACCTGGGGAAAAGGCAGTCATGGAACCTAACCGGTAGCAATCCTCGGAGAGAATCAGTGGTAGATAGTAATAAGTGTTTCCCTCAAACCTTGAAAAGTGTCAGACTCTCGGTTAATCTTTCCTAGATCTAGATGTGCGTGGGGGAACTTCAGTGAAAGCCTGTTAGCATCTGTTGTTTACTTCATGTCATGCAGAAACAAAATTGACAAAATTGACAGATTCAAATCTCACCAACAAAAGGCAGCTTGTGTTTCCAGCTCCTCTAAGTAGCCTTCTTGAAATATGTCAAGAAGTACATTTTGGGGTTAAATAATTTGGTTTGCTTTAAGAAGAATATTTCAATTAGACTTTATAGACAGATAATCCTTGTATGTATGTAAACCAAATAATTTATATTTGGTTTATATATATAATTATATATATTTATAT
>NW_016803633.1:1222194-1244822 GCF_001698545.2 Rhinopithecus bieti | reverse complement strand
GGAATCATGTATTCATGAAAACAACAGGACAACTGACCTATTTTTCTGCAATCAGTGTTATTTTAAAATTTTCTTTTTTTTTTTTTCCAACTCAGGATAGAAGATAAAAAGTCAAGAGGTGAAAAGACATCTCGTCCAGCCTTTATACTAAGGGCTGTTTACCCTATCACGTACACACCATACAATTACATACCATAATTCAAATCTAGCAGTTTAGATTCCACGATACACTCATAACTACTTGTGGTATGGAAGTATCTAATAGTAGAAGTCTTAAAACATCCTTTTATTATTGTCATATGACCAGTCTGGCTTTCAGAACTCTAGAAAACTGTTTTGAAATACCCTATGGGCACTCTCAAAGAGGGCGACTCCTTCCTACCTGATATTGTCCATCGATATATGTATAGGTTAACAAATGTTGAACAGATTTCTTTCATTTAAATTTCAGTTGGGGGCTTGTAAAGTCTTTTCCTTTGTGTCTCTTTGTCGCAAACTATTTTACACCTCAAACACTTAAATTGTAGTAAAATTTGAAAATTACAGTGTGAAGAATCTTGTTATAAGAATTTGCAGATAACAATGTGACAGTATAGATACAAAGTCCAGTTTGTGGAACTTAATACATTTTGGGGGCTTATTTTCAAATCTTTGACTTCTGAACTCAGTTTTATTTGTGTGTTCCCTTTTTCTATGTTTTCTTACTTCCAGAAACTAAGCAAATGAATCAGCTAGCTGAGTAGTTGAAACCCAGATATAACTCAAAGGTCAAGTCAAAGATCTCCTCTGGATACATCTAAGATGTCAATGACTTGATCATCCACAAATTTCACACTCTGACTGTCTTAGTCCATTTTCTGTTACTTATAACAGAATACCTGAAACTGAATAATTTATAAAGAAAACAAATTTATTTCTTACAGCTATGAAGGTTGAGAAGTCCAAGGTCAAGGGGCCTCACCTGGTGAAGGCCTTCTTGCTAGTGGGGACTCTGTAGAGTCCTGAAGCAGCCCAGAGCATTGCATGTTGAGGAAGCAGAGTATGCCAAAAGTCTCCCTTTCTCTTCTTAAAAAGGCACCAGTCCCACTCCAATAATAACCTGTGAGTCCATTAACTCATTAATTCATTAATACCTGAATGAGTTAATCCATTGGTGAAGGCAGAGCCCTCATGACTCGATCATCTCTTAAAGGCCCCACCTCTCAATGCTGCTGCATTGGGGATTAAATTTTAACATGCATTTTGGAGGGCACAAATAGTCAAACCATAGCACGAAACTCCCTTAAGTTACAATTTTTTTTTTAAAGAAGCCAGTTTAAATCCTACCTCAAAATTGTTCTTCAAGTTTTATCTTGAGTCAATTTTATTTCTGCTGAAATGGATTAACTTTTCAGTGTTAGACTAATTTTTTTCTTCAACCCTAAACCTATGTACATCTTAGGTTTAATGTATATTTTATATTGCTCTATACATCACATATTAACAATAGGGCCATTCAAAAATATGAATCTGCAGTTGTAATGTGACTAAATTTACATATAATATTATTTTTCTACATACACAAATACTATCATGATTCGAACACACATATATCTAAAATGAACCTTTGGCCTTGCTGTCATGTGAAGGTTAGTATGCCACTTTAACAGTTTATGTATCTGCAACCAATGGCTTACTAGTTCTCAAATAAACTCAAATAAAGACATTTCCCCCTTAATATCTTTCTGGGATCTTCCTAGGGGCAAAGTTGTTTCACAGCTAATGCACATTGAACTAACCTTTGTGAAACTTCTGCTTCAGTAGCTACTCCTCCCCTTCCTCTTACCCTTTGTGTGGTCTGATTCTTTCTGTCCATAGTGAATCACTTCAACCAGTCTTCTCCTGTCAACCTTCTTGAGCTGCCTACAAGAGAGCATTGTGGCAGTGACTACTGATAATCCCCAAACAGATTTTTTTGTCATGCCTTATATAATAACATCTTCAATTATTAGCAGAGCCTTATGCCTGTCTCAAATAAAGACTGCATTTCTTAGCCTCCTTTTAAGCTGTGTGTGGTCATTAACTAAGTTTTGACCAAGGAGGTGTGAATCTAAGTGATACATGAAAATTTCAAGGCATATTTACATCTTTTCTAACCCCTTTCTCCCTTTCCCCACGACCTAATTAAAATGTAGAAGTACTGAAAAGTCATCTGAATCATGTAGATAAAAGCTATTTCCAAGAACAGCAGAGAGAAATTACAGGATTTAGAGAAAATTATACTGTGGAGTAACTGTTTAAGCTTTAGACTACCCAAACATAAGTTTGTGAGTCTCTGTCAGTCAATCTCTCTCTCTCTCAAGGTTTCTGTGGTCTTCTCTGTGATCTAATTTACACTGGGATATATATATATATGTGTGTGTGTATATATCTTGTGTGTGTGTGTACATATATAAATACACACACATGTATATCGATACATGTATATGTATATTTACACTGGGATATATTATGTCTTTATCTAAACTTTGTAGACAAGACTTGAAGTATGTTATATAGAAACATTGTGACTTCTGCAAGTCAGATAATGTGGCTAAATTCCACAAATAGTAGACATATTTACATACCAGTTATATATGAGTCTCTTAAATACTTTTGATGAGAAACTCCTACTATACATATTTATTATGAAAAATTATTATTCATAACAGACTGCTACTAGAAGTATAACCACACAAAAAATAAAATCATCATTAGTTTTAAACTACTAAAGGTATAAATACATAATATGTCCAGTATTTTTCCTGAATCTACTTCTTTACTGGATAAATTTCTTTCAATAAATCAACTAATCTCTAAGCTTCCATTTCCAATTCTACAAAATCAAGATATTAATCTTGCTTATTTTACAGGGTTGTTTTGGGGATCAAATGGGAATATATGAGGGACATTTTCAAGCTGTGAAACCAAGCATACACATTTGAGGATATATTATAGAAACAAAACTTCTTGCCTTTCATACTTTTACAGTGGTAAGTTTCTCTTTATTTTCCTTCTACATTTCAATATAAATGCTTCACTCTATGGTATGTTAAGTCAATAATGATGCCAGTAATAATATATTTTATACTCTGAGTGAACATTCATTTCTTTACCAGACTTTGGCATATACTATGTACCAGGCATCTTCAGGTAAATTTGTATCCTTCAAGGAGCTTAAATTCCAATAATGTATAAGGTAAAAAGAAAGAGATAACTATTGCAAACAGAGACATTCAGTGCTGGACTTAAATGTGGGATACAATTGGAACGTAAAATTTTGCAGAAGGAGAGAGGCATTCTGAAGGATATATAGGTTCCCACATGAAGAAAGAGGTATATTGGTTAACAATAGTCTTGATTCAAATAGCATAAACCTAAATACATCTAGCTCAATAAATAAATGAATAAATAGTAGGAAAAGTATTGTTATGTAATTGAACAGTCCATGAGTGTTTGTTTCATATCTTTGCTACTGTAAATAGTGCTGCAGTAAAAATAAATGTGCATGCATCTTTATAATAAAATGACTTACATTCCTTAACTATATACTCAGTAATGGGATTGCTGGGTCAAATGGTATTTCTGGTTTTAGATCCTTGAGGAATTGCCACACTGTCTTTTAGAATGGTTGAACTAATTTACATTGTCACCAACAACATAAAAGCATTCCTATTTCTCCACAGCCTCTCCAGCATCTGTTGTTTCTTGACTTTTTAATAATCACCATTCTAAAGGCATGAGATGGTATTTCATTATCGTTTTGATTTGCACTTCCTAATCATCAATGATGACGAGCATTTTTTTCATATATTTGTTGGCTGTATAAATGTCTTCTTTTGAGAAGTGTCTGCTCATATCCTTTACCTGCTTTTTCATGTTTTTTTTTTTTTCTTGTAAATTTGTTTAAAATCCTTGTAAACTCTGGATAATAGACCTTTGTCAGATGGGCAGATTGCAAAAATTTTCTCCCACTCTGTAGGTTACCTGTTTGCTGTGATGATAGTTTCTTTTCCTGCAGAGGCTCTTTCATTTAATTAGATCCCATTTGTCAATTTTAGCTTTTGTTGCAATCACTTTTGGTGTTTTAGTCATGAAGTTTTTGCCCATGCCAATGTCCTGAATGGCATTGCCTAGGTTTTCTTCTAGGGCTTTTATAGTTTTAGGTTTTATATTTAAGTGTTTAATTCTTCTCAAGTTAATTGTTGTACAAAGTGCAAGGAAGGGGTCTAGTTTCAGTCTTCTGCATGTGGCTAATCAGCTTTCCAGCACCATTTATTAAATATGGAACCCTTTCTCCATCCCATTGCTTGTTTTCATCAGGTTTGTAGTATAGTTTGAAGTAAGGTAGCGTGATGCCTCCTGCTTTGTTCTTTTTGCTTAGGATTGTTTTGACTATACAGGCTCTTTTTTCATTCCATTTGAATTTTAAAGTAGTTTTTTCTAATCCTGTGAAGGATGTCAGTGGTAGTTTGATAGGAATAGCACTGATTCTATAAATTACCATGGGCAGCATGGCTATTTTCACAACATTCATTGTTTGTATCCATGAGAATAGAATGTTTTTCCGTTTGTTTGTATCCTATCCTATTTCCTTGAGCAGTGGTTTGTAGTTCTCCTTGAAGAGGTCCTTCACATCCCTTGTTAAGTGTATTTCTAAGTATTTTATTCTCTTTGAAGCAATTGTGAATAGGAGTTAATTCATGATTTGGCTCTCTGTTGTCTATTGTTTGTGTATAGGGATGCCTGTGATTTTTGCCCATTGATTTTTGTATTCTGAGACCTTGCTGAAGTTATCTATCAGCTTAAGAACTTCTGGGCTGAGACAATGGGGTTTTCTAAATATACTATCATGTTGTTTGCAAACAGAGACAATTTGAGTTCCTCTCTCCCTATTTGAATACCTTTATTTCTTTCTCTTGCCTGATTGCCTTGGCCAGAACTTCCAACACTATGTTGAGTAGGAGTGGTGAGAGAGGGCGTTCTTGTCTTGTGCCTGTTTTCAAAGGGAAGGCTTCCAGCTTTTGCTTTTTCAGTATGATATTGACTGTGGGTTTATAATAAATTGCTCTTATTATTTTGAGATATGCTCCATCAATACCTAATTTATTGAGAATTTTTAACATGAAGGATGTTAAATTTTATCAAAGGCCTCTTCTGCATCTATTAAGATAATCATGTGGTTTTTGTGATTGTTTCTGTTTATTTGATGAATCATGTTTATTTATTTGTGTATGTTGAACCAGCCTTACATCCCAGGGATGAAGCTGACTTGGTCATGTTGTATAAGCTTTTTGCTATGCTGCTGGATTCAGTTTGCCAGTATTTTATTAAGGACTTTTGTATTGATGTTCATCAGGGATATTGGCCTGAAGTTTTCTTTTCTTGTTGTGTCTCTGACAGGTTTTGGTATTAGGATAATGTTGGCTTCATAAAATGAGTTAGGAATGAATCCCACCTTTTCAATGGTTGGAATAGTTTCAAAAGAAATGGTGCCAACTCCTCTTTGTACCTCTGGAAGAATTTGGCTGTGAATTCATCTGGTCTTGGGCTTTGTTTTGGTTGGTAGGCCAACCAAATTACTGCCTCAATTTCAGAACTTGTTATTGGTCTATTCAGGGGCTTGACTTCTTCCTGATTTAGTCTTGGGAGGGTATATATGTCCAAGAATTTATCCAATTTTTCTAGATTTTCTACTTTATTTGAGTAGAGGTGTTTAGAGTAGTATCTGATTGTAATTTGTATTTCTCTAGGATCAGTGATGATAACCGTTTTATTAATTTTTTTTTTTTTTTTTTTTTTTGAGACGGAGTCTTGCTCTGTCACCCGGACTGGGGTGCAGTGGCTGGATCTCAGCTCACTGCAAGCTCCGCCTCCCGGGTTTATGCCATTCTCCTGCCTCAGCCTCCGGAGTAGCTGGGACTACAGGCTCCCGCCACCTAGCCCGGCTAGTTTTTTTTTTTTTTTTGTATTTTTAGTAGAGATGGGGTTTCACCGTGTTAGCCAGGAAGGTCTCGATCTCCTGACCTTGTGATCCGCCCGTCTCAGCCTCCCAAAGTGCTGGGATTACAGGCTTGAGCCACCGCGCCCGGTCTTTTTTATTAATTTTTATTGTGTTTATTTGATTCTTCTTTTTCTCCTTATTATTGTAGCTAGTGGTCTGTTTAATTTTCTCAAAAAAACCATCTCCTGGATTCATTGATTTTTTGAAGGGCTTTTTAGTGTCTCTTTCTCCTTTAGTTCTACTCTGATCCTAGTTATTTCTTGTTTTCTGCTAGCTTTTGGGTTTGTTTGCTCTTTCTACTCTAGTTCTTTTTTTTTTTTTTTGAGACAGAGTCTCACTCTGTTGCCCAGGCTGGAGTGCAGTGGTGTGATCTCAGCTCACTGCGACCTCTGCCTCCCAGGTTCAAGAAATTCTCCTGCCTCAGCCTCCTGAGTAGCTGGGAAGACAGGCACGTGCCACCACACCTGGCTAATTTTTTGTATTTTTAATAGAGACGTGGTTTCACCATATTAGCCAGGCCAGTCTTGTTCTCCTGAACTCATGATCTGCATGCCTTGGCCTCCCAAAGTTTTGGGATTACAGGCATGAGCCACCATGCCCGGCCTTCTCTAGTTCTTTTAATTATACTGTTAAGGTATCTATTTGAGATCTTTCTAGCCTTTTGATGTGTGCATTTAGTGCTATAAATCTCCCTTGTAACAGTGCTTTAGCTGTGTCCCAGAGATTGTTGTACATTGTCTCTTGTTTATCATTGGTCTCAAATACCTTCTTGATTTCTGCCTTAATTTCATTATTTTCCCAGGAGTCATTCAGGAACAGGTTGTTCAACTTCCATGTACTTGTATGGTTTTTGAGTGAGTTTCTTAATCCTGAGTTCCAATTTGATTGCAATGTGGTCAAAGAGACTGTTACGATTTCATTTCTTTTGCATTTGCTGGGGAGTGTTTTACTTCCAATTATACAGTTGATTTTAGAGTAAGCACCATGTGGCACTGGGAAGAATGTATATTCTTTTGTTTTGTGGTAGAGAATTCTGTAGATATTTATTAGGTCAACTTGATCCAAAGTTTAGTTCAAGTTTTGAATATCCTTGTTAATTTTTTGTCTCATTAATCTGTCTAATATTGACTGTAGGGTGTTAAAGTCTCCCACTATTATTGTATGGGAGTCTAAGTCTCTTTGTCAGTCTCTGAGAACTTGTATTATGAATCTGGGTGCTCCTGTATTGGGTGCATATGTATTTAGGATAGTTAGTTCTTCTTGTTGAATTGATCCCTTTACCATTAGGTAATGACTTTCTTTGTCTTTTTTTATCTTTCTTGGTTTAAAGTCTGTATTGTCAGAGACTAGGTTTGCAATCCCTGCTTTTTTCTTATTTCCATTTGCTTGGTAATTATTCCTCCATCCCTTTATTTTGAGCTTGAGTCTTTGCATGTGAGATGGGTCTCTTGAAGACAGCACACCAATGGTTCGTGACTCTTGATCCAATTTACAGTCTGTATCTTTTAATTGGGGCATTTTGCCCATTGACATTGAAGGTTAATATTGTTATGTGTAAATTACATCCTGTCATCATGATGCTTGCTGATTAATTTGCACACTAGGTAATGCCATTTCTTCATTGTGTCATTGGTGTTTATATTTTGATCTGTTTTGCAGTGTCTCGTACTGGTTTTTCCTTTCCATATTTAGTGCTTCCTTCAGGAGCTCTTGCAAAACAGACCTGGTGGTCATGAATTCTCTCAGTATTTGTTTGTCTGAAAAGGATTTCATTTTGCCTTCGTTACAAAGCTTAGTTTGGCTGGATATAAAATTCTGGGTTAAAAATTATTTTCTTTAAGAATGTTGACTACTGGCCCCTACTCTCTTCTTGCCTTTAGGATTTCTGTTAAGAGATCCACTGTTAGTCTGATAGGCTTCCCTTTGTAGGTGACCCAGCCTTTCCTTCTGGCTGCCCTTAACATTTTTTTACTTGGAGGATCTGATGATTATGTGTTTAGGGGTTGATCTTCTTGTGGAGTATCTTAGGGGGTTCTCTGTATTTCCTGAATTTGAACATTGACCTGTCTTGCTAGGTTCAGGAAGTTCTCCTGGATAATATCCTGAAGTTTGTTTTCCAACTTGCTTTCATTCTTCCCATCTTTTTCAAGTATTCTAATCAGTCATAGGTTTTGTCTTTTTACATAGTCCCATAATTCTTGGAGGTTTTGTTTGTTCCTTTTTATTATTTTTTCTCTAATTTTGTCTGCTTGCCTTATTTCATCAAGATAGTCTTCCATCTCTGATATTCTTTCTTCCACTTCATTGATTTGGCTATTGATACTTGTGTATGCTTCATGAAGTTCTTGTGCTGTGTTTTTCAGCTCCATCGGGTCATTTATGTTCCTCTCTAAACTGGTTATTCTAGTTAGCACCTCCTGTAACATTTTATTAAGGTTCTTAACTTCATTGCATTGGGTTAGAACATGCTCCTTTACCTCAGCAAAGTTTTCCATTACCCACCTTCTGAAGCCTACTTCTGTCAATTTGTCCATCTCTTCCTCCATCCAGTTTGCACCATTGCTGGAGAGGTGTCATGATCTTTTGGAGGAGAAGAGGCACTCTGGCCTTTTCCATGTTTTTTTTTGTTGTTGTTGATTCTTTCACATCTTCATGAATTTGTCTAGTTTCAGTTTTTGAGGTTACTGAGCCTTGATTGAGGTTTTTGTAGGGACTTTTATGTTGATGCTGTTGTTGTTGCTTTCTGTTTGTTTGTTCTACTTTCTATAGTCAGGTCCCTCTTCTGTAGGGCTGCTGCGGTTTGCTGGGGGTTCATTTCAGGCCTTATTTATTTGGTTTACTTTGGAGATGTCACTTGAAGAAGCTAGAGAACACCAAAGATGGGTACTTGCTCCTTCTTCTGGGATCTCTGATCTTGAGGGGCACTGACCTGATGCCAGTATAAATGCTCCTGGATAGGTTGTCTGACAACTTTTGTTGGCAGGGTCTCACCCAGTTGGGTGGCACAGGAAGTAGGACCTGTTTAAGGAAGCACTTTGGGTGCCCCTTGTTGGTGGGGGTGTGCTGCACTGGGGGAAAACCCATTCGTCTGGACTGTCCACATTCCTCAAAGCTAACAGGCAAAAAGACTACCTCTGTTGGTCTGTGGAGACTACAGCTACCTCTCCCTCTAGGAGCTCAGGCCCACAGAGATCAAACTTCTTTCCTTAAGCTCCTGGCTAGAGTTGTTGGAATTCCTGCAGAGAGGCCCTGAAGCCACAGTGTTGGCTGCTGCCCCTCCCGCAAGGAGCTCAGATGGTTTAGACAGCAGGCAGCCACGGTAGTGGTGATGACTGCCCCTCCCCTGGGAACCCTGCAAGCTTAGGCAGATTCTAGTGGAGTGGCTATTGAGAATCTGTGTAGCTCTGTGGTTGGGACCCAAGGCCCTGATGTTGTGGGCTCACAAGTGAGATCTTTCAATTCATGAGTTGCACAGTTCCATGGAAAAAGCATAGTTCCCCAGGCTTGGTAACGTGCTCACTCACCACCTCCCTTGGCCGGGTGTGGTGGCTTCTCTACCTTGTGTGGCTTTCAGGTTGGCCACTGAACCACACTGCTCCTCCTTCCTTTCCAAGTGTCAAACCAGCTGCCTAGTCAGTCCTATGTAAAGTATTTGCATTTCCCTGATCATTAGTGATGTTGAGCTTTTTTTCACATGTTTGTTAGTCATTTGTATATCTTCTTTTGAGAATTGTCTGTTTATGTCCTTTACACATTTTTTGATGGGATAATTTGTTTTTTTTTTTCTTGTTTGTTTGAGTTCCTTGTAGAATCCAGATGTTATTAGGATTTTATGTTTTCTTATATGTGGGTTTTTGGATAATTACTCCAGTGGGCTAACATTTCTCTCTCCCTTAGATTTTCATTTTCTCATTTGACTGGAAATTCATTTCTTCAGCTCATCTGGAATTCACTCATGATCAGAGTCAAACAGAATTTTCCTTTCTTCTCCACCTGAAGACCTGGTGCATACAAAATGATACATATTAAACTACTATTGCTTGTAAAATGCTGAAAGTAATATTTTTAATATCATTTCAAAAATAGATATAATATTACATAGCCAAATTTGTATATATCAGTCATCCAGAACTCCCAAGAATTTTGTCAGGACTAATTTTTTCCTAGAGTAGGTCTATTCATTACTAATACATCCTAATTTTTAGAGAAGGGACAGTCAATAATTTCCATTGCCTCTGTAGCATCCTTCTCCCATCCCTATTTCCATCAGGCCTGACTTCAGTTTGGGGAGCAATATGGTCCTGTCAAGACTAACTCCTCTTCTGGCTTCAGTGGTAGAAAAAATAGCCTTGTCTAAGCCAGTATTGTGGCCTGAATTGTGTACTCTCAAAATGTATATGTTAAAGTCCTAATTCACTGTACTTCAAAATGTGACTGTATTTGGAGATAGGGTCTTTAAAAAGGCAATTAAATTAAAATTAGGCCAAATGGGTAGGCCCTAATTCAATGTGGCTGATGCCCTTATAAGAAGAGGAGACTAAGACACAGAGACAGAGAAAAGACCATGGGAAAACACAGAGAGGAGATGGACATCTAGCAGCCAGGAAAGAGGCCTTCTGAATAAATCAACACTGAGAACACCTTGACCTTGGACTACTGGCCTCTATAATTGTAAGAAAATAAGTTTCTGTTGTTTAAGCAACCCCGTCTGGGGTACTTTGTTGTAACAGTCACAGCAAAGTAACTCAGCCAGGTAGTTATTGGTCCAGTGGTGGGTAGGAGACCTAAGAAATTTGGGAGTACATCTTAGCACTTCTGTTTAACATAGGGTGAAAAAGACATTCCCTCTTTCTTAAAGAATAATGAGGAAGGATGTCATGCTAAGTGCTACTGAAATTCATCTTAGTATCATAAGAGAAGCTTCCCTTGGGATGAAACCAGTTCCATAAAGACAGAATGTTGCCAGATTCTACCAAATCTACTTATATATGTAATTATTTTTTTATTTTATTTATTAATTTTTTTAGATGGATTTTTTCTCCTGTTGCCCAGGGTCGAGTGCAATGGCGTGATCTTGGCTTACCGCAACCTCCGCCTCCCAGGTTCAAGCAATTGTCCTGCCTTAGCCTACTGAGTAGCTGGGATGTAGGCAGGTGCCACCATGCCTGGCTAATTTTGTATTTTTAGTAAAGATGGGGTTTCTCCATGTTGGTCACTCTGATCTTAAACTCCCAACCTCAGATGATCTGCCCATCTCAGCCTCCCAAAGTGCTGGGATTACAGGCATGAGCCACCGTGCACGGCCACTGTCTACTTGTATATTTTTAGGTTAGGTAAGCCAATAAGTTATTTACAGTTGAGTCACATAAAATTACTGTTTTTTGACCATTTTGATTATAAAAAATTAAGTTCATGTTGATCAACCGAATACACTGATTAATCTACAATTTCTGTTACAGCTAATAAAATTGTCTTAAATGAAGTGATGGGCACATAAAGGTCTATACCTTTGTGAATTTTTATCTTGTTAAACAGCTACAAAGACATAAATTTAATTCTAAATCAAAATAAAAAATATTAATTATTCAAGGAGTATATGATACTAGTGGAATATCTGATGAAATTACTTGAAAAAAATTCTTCAGTTTGACTGTAAAGATATAAAGGCAATTACTGGTAAATGTACAGCTAAATTTATTACTCTTAATATAAACTTTGATCTCTTTCTTCATGTCTGATGTTTATTTGTTTTTCATTCATTCATTCAACAAATATTTAGTAACTATTTTTGGTCTCTTAAGCACTGTGAAAAACACAGGTATAAACAGGTAAACAAAATGAACAAAGAACCTGGTCAAAGTTGCTTATTGCATGGTTGAATGAGACATTACACAAAGGAATACAAATATTCACACACAAATGAATACACACACACACGTGCATACACACACATACACACACATATATACACACACACATACATACATACATAAAACTTACTGTAGTAAATAACTCTTTTATACTTACAGAAGCTCAATTTAAACTAACTCTGATCCAACAAATTAGGGTAGGGATGGTACTCAGAGAATCTATGTCCTTGTCCATAATAATTGTTCATGGATAGACATGTAATCCAAGCTGAGGTATCACAAGTCTTTGCTGGAGGCAGTCATGAGAAAATACCATCTTTTCTCAGTAATGAAGATTTATGCCTAGAATTGCTAGTTACCATTGCATACACCATAAAAAGGGAGATCTCACTTGAGAGTAAAGTCAATGCAAAAGAAAGTACCTGGGGCATGGGGGGTGGGGGGCAGGGCCAAGATGGACAACTGGAAGCAGTGGCAATCAGAGGCTCCCATTGCAAAGATAAAAAATGTTGCGAGTCCTGCACCAGCAACTGAGGTATTTAGGTTCTATCATTAGTCCTTTGTCTGATGTGTAGATTATGAATATTTTCTGCCACTCTGTGGGTTGTCTGTTTACTCTGCTGATTGTTTCTTTAGCTGTGCAGAAACTGTTAGTTTGATTAAGTCCCACCTATTTCTCATTGTTTTTGTTGCATTTGATTTGGGTTCTTGGTCATGAAGTCTTTGAGTAAGCCAATGTCTGGAAGAGTTTTACCAATGTTATTTTCTAGAATTTTTATGGTTTCAGGTCTTATACTTAAGTCCTTGATCCATCTTAAGTTGATTTTTGTATAATGTGAGAGATGAGTATCCAGTTTTATTCTTCTACATGTGGCTTGCTGATTATCCCAGCACCATTTGTTGAATAGGGTGTCCTCTCCCCACTTTATGTTTTTGTTTGCTTTGTTGAAGATGAGTTGGCTGCAATTATTTGGCTTTGTTTCTGGATTCCCTATTCTGTTCCATTGGTCTATGTGCCTATTTTTATACCAGTACCATGCTGTTTTGGTGACTACGGCCTTATAGTATAGTTTGAAGTCAAGTAATGTGATGCCTCTAGATTTGTTGTTTCTGCTTAGTTTTGCTTTGGTTATGTGGGCTCTTTATTGTTTCCATATGAATTTTAGGATTTTTTTTAGTTCTGTGAAGAATGATTGTGATGTTTTGATGGGAATTGCACTGAATTTATAGATTGCTTTTGGCAGTGTGATCATCTTCACAATATTGATTCTGTACATCCATGAACATGGGATGTGTTTTCATTTCTTTGTGTCATGCATAATTTCTTTCAACAGTGTTTCAGTTTTCCTTGTAGAGGCCTTTCACCTCCTTGGTTAGGTATGTTCGTAAATATTTTATTATATTTTCAGCTATTATAAAAGTTGTTTTTATTTGAATCTCAGCTTGGTCACTGTTGGTGTATAGCAGAGCTACTGATTTGTGTACATTAATTTTGTATCCTGAAACTCTGCTGAATGCATTTATCAGTTGTAGGAGCTTTCTGGAGGAGTCTTTAGGTTTTTCTAGGTATATGATCATATCATCAGCAAACAGTGATAGTTTGATTTCATCTTTACAGATTTGAATACCCTTTATACCACCTTTCTCCTGCAAGAATGGCCATAATCAAAAAAATCAAAAAATAATAGATGTTGGCAGAAATGCAGTGAAAAGTGAACATTTCTACACTGCTAATGGGAATGGAAACTAGTACAACCACTATGGAAAACAGTGTGGAGAGTCCTTAAACAACTAAAAGTAGAACTATCGTTTGATCCAGCAATCACACTACTAGGTCTCTACACAGAGGAAAAAAGGACACTATGCGAAACAGATACTTGCACATGCATGTTATAGCAACACAATTTACAACTGCAAAAATATGGAACCAACCCAAATGCCCATCAATCAATGAGTAAAGAGATTGTGAGATACACATACACACACACACACATAAACACACATATATATATACACCATGGAATACTACTCAGCCATTAAAAAATAATGAAATAATGACATTCACAGCAACCTAGATGGAATTGGAGACTATTATTCTAAGTCAAGTAACTAAGGAATGGAAAACCAAACATTGTATATTCTCATTCATAAGTGGAAACTAAGCTATGAGGATGCAAAAGGGTAAGAATGACATGATGGACTTTGGAGACCTGGAATAAAGGGCAGAAGTGGGGTTGAGGGATAAAAGACTACAAGTTGGGTACAGTGTATACTGCTCGGGTGATGGGTGCACCAAAATCTCATAAATCACCACTAAGGAACTTATATAACCAAACACTACCTGTTGCCCCCAAAATCTATGGAAATAAATAAAAAATAAAGATTAAAAAATCTAAAACAATAAAAATTAGAACTGTAAAGTAAATTGGATTCAGCCAAAACTCTGAAGTTTATATACTTAGAGAAATTTAAACTTGAAAGGAACCTATGGAATTATGCAATCCAGCACTATTCTATAAAATTTTCTGTGATGAAATGGTATATATTTGCATTTTTCTGCTACAGTAGCCACCCATCAAATGTGGTCATTAAGCACTTGAATGTGGCTAGTGTGACTGAGAAACTTAATGTTTTAATTTTATTTAATGTCAATTAATTTAAATTTAAATAGTCACATGTGTCTAGTTACTATTATATAAAACAGACTTGAAAAACTAATCATCATAATAGACAAGACTTGTTGACTTATTTCTCTGTATCATACTAAATGCTGACAAGAATACTTTCATAAGAAACCCTTTAGGCAAGAACTACTTTTATTATGCTAAATTTTTAAGTGAGGATACAAAGGCTTAGAGTGACTGACTTCTCAGTATTGAGACATAGATGATCTGACTCCAAAGCTTGGAACCAGTATGTTTTACCTTCCAGGTAAATAAACCAACTTTGGTGAATGTAAATGACCTCCTAAGATCTCACAGATTTTTGTGCGAGAGCTAAGACTGTAACTGAGAGCATTATTTACCAACCACTGGGCTTCAGTTTTTAAACTTAATGTAATTCTAGTCTGTGCATTTATGGGAATGTCTAGAAAATGTTAACCTCTAGATAATAGAGATATTACCAAACAATGTAAATATTTTTAGTTATATTAAAGTTAAGTGAGACTATATATAATAAAAATGATAAATGTAGGGACCAGGCGCAGTGGCTCATGCCTGTAATCCCACCACTTTGAGGCCAAGGTGGGTGGATCACGAGGTCAGGAGATCGAGACCATCCTGGCTAACACGGTGAAACCCTGTCTGTACTAAAAATACAAAAAAAAATTAGCCGGGTGTGGTGGTCGGCACCTGTAGTCCCAGCTACTTGGGAGGCTGAGGCAGGAGAATGGTGTGAACCTGGCAGACGGAGCTTGCAGTGAGCCAAGATCACGCCACTGCACTCCAGCCTCAACAATAGAGCCAGACTCCATCTCAAAAGAAAAAAAAAAAAAGATAAATTTAAATTACATAGTCAGTTACAGGGTAATAGATAATAAGAAAACGGAAAACAGAAACAGTAGGGAAAAGCTGGGAGTTATGAATGCTGAAGTTATGGTGATGGTTGCAGTTTTAAATAGGATAGGGAAAACTTTAGTGAGAAGGTAGAATTTGACCAAGTCCCTCAAGGAAGTAAATAGTCACAAAGATAACTAATGAAAAAGTACTCGAGGCAGATAGAATAGCAATAAAATATTTTTAGGCATGTATTTGCTGAGCCAGTTCATGTAACAGCAAAGAGGCCAGTGTGACTGGAGCAGGAGTGAAGCTGGAAGTTAAGAGAAGCTGAAGGGCAAGATCTTGATGTGGAGAACTGAAGAATGTTATAACAACTTTTACCTGAGTGAAATTAGGTTTATTTGTGTATTTTGAGTGTAGAGCTGACTGTATCTGACTTGCTCTTTTCCAGCAACCTCACTTCAGCCTTTCAGCAGGACAGGACTCTAGAGGTGGGGCTCAACTCTGGACCAGATTGAAGACTGGCTAACATATTCACCAGCTTACTCATTTCCTGACGGCAACCCTGAAGTTATCACCCTTTTTCTAGAAATTTCTAAATAACCTGACCCTTAATTTGCATGTAACAAAAGTGGATATAGATGTGACAGCAGAACTGCCTGTGAGCTGCTATCTTCAACATACTGCCTTTGGGATAGCCCTGCTCTGCAAGAGTAGTCATAGAGCTATAATGCTGCTGCCTCAATTAACCTGTTTATTTAACTCACCCTTGAATTTCTGCCTGGGCAAAATCAACAATCTTTTCAGACAGAGCATCAATTTGGGGACTTTCCTGCTCTGAAACAAAAGGAGACCAGTTTAGACTACTTGGATTATTGAGATGATAATGATTGTAGCTCATGTGTTTGTCCCTTCTTGGACTGCTGCAAATAAATATCTGAGCCTGAGATAATTTATGAAGAAAAGAGGTTTAATCGGCTCAGTGGTTCTGCAGGCTGTACAGGTAGCATGACATTGGCATTTGCTCAGTTTCTGGGGAGGTCTCAGGAAACTTACACTCATGGTAGAAGGTGAAGGCGGATCAGGCACATCACATGGCTAGAGTAGGAGCAAGAGAGAGCCGGGCAAGTGCCACACACTTTCAGATCTAATAAGAACTCACTAATTGTCAGGAGAACAGCACTATGGGGATGGTGCTAAGCCATTCATGAGAAACTACCCCTATGATCTAATCATCTTCCACCAGGCGCCACCTCTAATAATGGGGATTACAATTTGATATAAGATTTGGGCAGGGACACAAATTCAAATTATATCAGCTCACTACAGCTGTAAAATGTGGTCAGATCATGAATATATTTTGAAGATAGAACTAATTGAACTTCCTATAGGATGTAATGTAAGAGAAAAGGAAAGGAATAAGTGACTAATTTTGGGGGGGCCTCAAAAGATAGAAGAAAGAGGTGGACATCAACCATGATTCTGAAGGCTGCAAGTGGCACACATTTGGGGAAGAAGTTCAGGAGTTCAAATTCGCATTTATTGAGTTTGATATGTCTAAAAGTTGTGAAATAGTGATATCAAAAAAGCAGTTGAATCTAGGATGTTGAGAGTTATCTAGGCCAAAGATACAAATTTTGGAAGAGTCAGCATATAGATAATATTTAAACCATCAGATTAGTTCATATAAGAGTGAAAATAAGAAGACTAAGAAATAAGCCTTGTAATACTGCACCATTATGAAGTCCAGGGAGAAGAGTAAAATACCAGCAGAAGAGATGAGACAAAGCAGTCTCTAAAGTGAGAGAAAAACCAAGAATGTTGTGTCCTAAAAGCCAGGAAAAGACCCTATATCAAGGAAGAGGGAATGATCAATTGCATCAAATGCTGATAATATGTCAATATGGAACTAGCAATTATCCACTGGCAACCTAGAAATCACTGGATGTATCATTAAGATCAGTTATGTTTGAGCTTAAGTATGAACACCTGGTTAAAGTGGGTTTGGGAAAGAATAAGGAAGAGGAATTGAAAATGAAAATTTTTATGCAATTAGGGCAGTAATTTGGCAGGAAACTGGGTATGAGCAAAGGTATTTGTTTGTTTTTATTGTTTTGTTTTCTGTTTTTGGTTTTTTTGGTACTGTTTTGAGACAGAGTCTTGCTGTGATGTCCAGACTGGAGTGCAATGGAGTGATTTCTCAGCTCACTGCAACCTCCATTTCCTGGGTTCAAGCAATTCTCCTGCCTCACCCTCCCCAGTAGCTGGGACTATGGCCATACACCACCATGCCTGGCTAATTTTTGTATTTTTAGTAGAGACGAGGTTTCACCACGTTGGCCAGTTTGGTCTTTTTTGAAAATTAAAATAATATATTCATGTTGTTGGAAAGAATCTGGGAGAAAGAAAAAAAAAAAAAAAAAGATACCCAAGGATAAAAGAAAGTACTGCTAGAGCAAAATGGTTGAAAAACTGAGAAGGGATGGAATTTGGTGCCAAGATGTAAAGATTGGCTTGGGGGAATATAAATAGTTCATCTAAAGTATGGAACAGGAAAATAGAGAATGTGGGCACAAATGTTGTTGATTAGAAAGATTTAAAAAATCAACTTGGCTCCTTCTAGACCAAAGTAAGACAGAGGTTTTACATGGTCTCCGAATTATTCAAATCGCTTGCATTTTTAAGTTGTAGCCATTTGCTTATTCATTTGACTTTCTTAGGAGAAATTCCTATTCTGGGTCTTGGAAATGTGTTTGTGGTAGGCATTGCTAGTAGATTATGTAAAATATATTTTCCTTTTTTTCTTACCAAGAAAATCTCAGTTTTATTTGGTCAATCTTTTGCACTCTCTGGAAAAGTTAAAACCCTTTTGAAGTGAGTGATGACACTGCCCCACAGTCCTGGCCAATGAAATAGAAGCTGAATTTCTCTGGGGAAAAAAAAATACATTTTCTAAAATGTGCTTTCTACAATGTTTTTATTTTTTATTTTTTCCATTCTTATAATGAATATGCACTAAATGTAATTGAAGCAAGAATTCTACAGCCATGAGGTGGTAAGCATGAGAATGAAGGCATACGTGTGAAGAAAAGTGGACTACAAAGATGGAAAGAGCTGAGAACCACCATTCCAGTTGTGGAATGTCTAACTCTATGCCTTTTTATTGCCACTGTAGGAGGGTTTTTAAAATTTGTATCCAGTTTCTTTTAAAATTTTCCTAAGTAGCTTTGGGCATTCAGAGTTGTTAATTCTGTGAGATCTGTGTGACACGGATATACTTTTCCTGAGGCTCTCTCTTTGATCTCTTAGATCGATCCTGAGAATTGGTTCAGACAAAGGGCAAGACTTGTGCCGGGAACAAGCAGAACAAAGCTTAGTTTTAGAGATTTCTAATCTCTCTCTTCTCAAAAGGGAAGCCTGCCTATAGGAAGTCCGGTTTTTTTTTCCATAAAAAAGGAGAATACATTTTCCTAGAGTCAAATATAATTTCACTGTTGCCTCTTCTCTCTGAATTTGAATGCCTGCAAACTGGCACATGCATGCGTGCATGCACAAACACACACGCACACACAGATACAAGAACACAAAATCAAACGTACGTTTTATTGAATCTGAGTGAGTCTAGGTTACCAATTTTTCCATATTAGTGGAACCACGTACAAAAGAAAAAGGCTGGATGTAATAAAAGATAAACTAAAAAAGATTAGCATTAAAATAAAAAAGAAAACCATTATGCAGAATGTTCATTAAATTTAATCTCATTATGTTTGGGTTAAATATGTCTCTAACAGAAAATGGGACAGCAAGCAATGTTTAGAAATTTCCTAATCCCTCTTACATATGATAACATATGTACTACATAATATATATTAATATAATGTAGTATAATATATAAGTATAATATAAAGGGACCAACAATATAAAATATTATAGGTAAATGCTTCATTTATAGAAATAAACACTTTTTTCATATATATAGAGTGCGTGTGTGTATGTGTGTGTGTGTTGTTGTATGACAGTTCTCCAAGGGTCATTCACATTTCTGCACATCTTGTGATAGCTTTTGGGTTAGGTTCTGTATTATATTTTTAAATATGTTTGTACAGCAAACAACTGAGGATGATAGAGACAGTTTATTTCTCTGAGGCAAGGGCAGATTTGTGCACTATCCAGAACAGTAAATGTAGTGTCTTACTCTGGGGCAACGGCTAGATGGATTTACTGGCAGCCCCTTTATAAGATGGGGAGTTTCCTAAGCCCAGGGTGCCTAATATGTGATGCAAACCTCTACACGTTCAATATCCTAGGCTGGTCTACATTCCTCCTTTAAGACCTAGATGATAAAAGAAACCAATGAAAATGTGAAGCATGTGCTGCCTGCTGTGCCATGAATAATCAAGTATTTTGTATCTCACCCAGGAATCTTATGTCTTCTACCAATATTCTTGAAAACATGGCATCCTAACATGTGAGCTTGCAAATAGTAAAATATCCAAATCCTTCAGACTTCTTGGCGTATTGACAGTATTATTTGACATCTTCACCTTAGTAGCCATATGGACCTAACAAAATACTCCCCACCTTTGCCTCTTAAAACTTTCTGAACACTGCAGTAAAGGAATGTATAATACTAACGCTTATCTTCTCCATGAAACCTCCACTGGTACTATGTTCTGAATTAATCACTTGTATTCTTTCTTCATTTAGAACTTTGCAAATAACATGTCATTTAACTAATTACATTCTTCCTAAAGTTAACTCTGTATTGATGTCTTTCTATTTGATTGTGGATATACTGTGAGGAAGTGTGAAATTTTGTTAATCTTACATTTCCCAAACTACTTTGCCCAAAGCTTTACCCAGACATAGTATAACACATTTGTTAAATTATTGGATAATTATATTATTAAAAAGGCATTCTTGACTATTGAATTTAATAAACAACAATATATTTATATAGCACTTTAACTTTAAACAACTCTCATATTCTATTAAATGTAATTGATTTTATTCTTACATTCCTGTGCAATAGGAATATTACAATCTAAGGTAAAAAGGGACTGCGTGTACCCAACTCTTCTAATTCCTGACTTAATATAATTTTTTGGTCAGTACTTTGAAAACTACCTAGTTTGCTTTATCTTGAACTTTGTAATTGTCATAAATAGTAAATAAAGTTGGAATTATATTTTTAAATTATTTTTTCCTATTTCACTTTGCCTCTAGAATTTCTTTCAGGAAAATTCAAAGCCATTATTCAATTTAAGAAATGTTACAAGAAGAAAATGACAAAAAGATCTAGGACTGTGCATTATGAGCCTTCTAAGAAGAGAGAGACAGATCTCTATATGCAAAGGTAAAAGAAAATGTCAAAATTATGTTAATAAGGAGTAATATTAACACAACATTATAGCAGATTAAAAGTCAGGAAAAAGAATTTTATGGGAAAATGTGTCATGTTGTAAATCATGTAAATTTTCTACTTTAATTGTTATTATTCTTTTAATCCCACTTGATAATGGTCTTAATAATCACTACATGATTCCTAAAGGAGAATAGACATGAGTACAATGATCAAGAAATAATAGGGTTTAGAACATAATACGTTGGCTCTTGTGTTCTTACCTTTTACAGTAGACATAATGAATTAACATATTTCATTTTTCACAGAGATATTCCAGTGCGTATTAAGTTGTTTGATGAAAAGAGAATCTCCCCTCTATTTATGATTGTGTGTGCATGTATATGTTTATATGTGTGCATGTTTGTGAAGTGGGAGCCAGAAGGATAGCAGTAGAGAGTTTGTGTATGCAGCAATGTTTACCAACACTGTTGAGCCACTGATTATTCTGAATCACAATCAGGTAATAACAATAAGACACAGTATTTATTTGGGTACTATATATGGTAAAGTCAAATTAAGGGTAAAATAAAAGCCTATGAAAACAAGTATTCATATACCACCTCTGGATTAAAAAAATCCAAGGCAATTTAGAAAGCAAATTTCTTTACAACAGAAATAATAAAAGAACTGAGTAGTAAGTAGTGTCTTATGATCAAAATTAAAAGGTTAGAATTGAACTTTATGAGTCAGAAATTCTTAATATTTTCATGAAAATTTACCTATTTTGCATAAATTATGGATATATGATAGAATGTTTGCATGCAGATTCTGGAAAGACTTTTTTTTTCTAAAATATAGACACTGTATATTTAATATCACCAAAAAATGTGCCAATAGTGAAATTTTTTAAAAGTACCTTTTCACTTTATTTTACCACATTTCAAAGAAAAATACATAACACACTTTGACTAAGTAGCCTTAAAAGAAAATCACACTTTTATTTCAAAAATATCCCACATTGATTAAAACTGTTCAGGTGAATCTCTTCTTTTGAATTCATAGAAGTACGTAAAAATCATTTGTGTCACTTAAAACGTTGGTTTTCTTTCCCTCTCAATAAGAGAAAAATTTGTCAAGACCCACCAGTGTGCTGTGTTCAGGAGACCCATCGCACGTGCAGAGACACACATAGGCTCAAAATAAAGGGATGGAGGAAGATCTACCAACCAAATGGAAAACAAAAAAAGGCAGGGGTTGCAATCCTAGTCTCTGATAAAACAGACTTTAAACCAACGAATATCAAAATAGACAAAGAAGACCATTACATAATGGTAAAGAGATCAATTCAACAAGAAGAGCTAACTATCCTAAATATATATGCACCCAATACAGGAGCACCCAGATTCATAAAGCAAGTCCTCAGAGACCTACAAAGAGACTTAGACTCCCACGCAATAATAATGGGAGACTTTAACACCCCATTGTCAACATTAGACAGATCCACGAGAGAAAGTTAACAAGGATATCCAGGAATTGAACTCATCTCTGCACCAAGCGGAACTAATAGACATCTAAAGAACTCTCCACCCCAAATCAACAGAATATACATTCTTCTCAGCACCACATCTCACTTATTCCAAAATTGACCACATAGTTGGAAGTAAAGCACTCCTCAGTAAATGTAAAAGAACAGAAATTATAACAAACTGTCTCTCAGACCACAGTGCAATCAAACTAGAACTCAGGACTAAGAAACTCACTCAAAACCGCTCAACTACATGGAAACTGAACAACCTGCTCCTGAATGACTACTGGGTACATAACGAAATGAAGGCAGAAATAAAGATGTTCTTTGAAACCAATGAGAACAAAGATACAACATACCAGAATCC
>NW_016803633.1:1215645-1220600 GCF_001698545.2 Rhinopithecus bieti | reverse complement strand
TTTCTTCACAGAATTGGAAAAAACTGCTTTAAAGTTCATATGGAACCAAAAAAGAGACCGCATTGCCAAGACAATGCTAAGCCAAAAGAACAAAGCTGGAGGCATCATGCTACCTGACCTCAAACTACACTTCAAAGCTACAGTAACCAAAACAGCATGGTACTGGTACCAAAACAGAGATATAGACCAATGGAACAGAACAGAGGCCTCAGAAATAATACCACATGTCTACAACCATCTGATCCTTGAAAAACCTGACAAAAACAAGAAATGGGGAAAGTATTCCCTATTTAATACATGGTGCTGGGAAAACTGGCTAGCCATATGTAGAAAGCTGAAACTGGATCCCTTCCTTAAACCTTATATGAAAATTAATTAAAGATGGATTAGAGACTTAAATGTTAGACCTAAAACCATTACAAACCCTAGAAGAAAACCTGGGCAATACCATTCAGGACATAGGCATGGGCAAGGACTTCATGTCTAAAACACCAAAAACAATGGCAACAAAAGCCAAAATTGACAAATGGGATCTAATTAAACTAAAGACCTTCTGCACAGCAAAAGAAACTATCATCAGAGTGAACAGGCAACCTACAGAATGGGAGAAAATTTTTGCAATCTACTTACCTGACAAAGGGCTAATACCTAGAACCTACAAAGAACTCAAACAAATTTACAAGAAAAAAAACAAACAACCCCATCCAAAATTGGGTGTAGGATATGAACAGATACTTCTCAAAAGAGGACATTTATGCAGCTAATAGACAAATGAAAAAATGCTCATCATCACTCACCATCAGAGAAATGCAAATCGAAACCACAATGAGATAGCATCTCACACCAATTAGGATGGTAATCATTAAAAAGTCAGGAAACAACAGGTGCTGGAGAGGATGTGGAGAAATAGGAACACTTTTACACTGTTGGTGGGACTGTAGTTCAACCATTGTGGAAAACAGTGTGGCGATTCCTCAAGGATCTAGAACTAGAAATACCATTTGACCCAGCCATCCCATTACTGGGTAGATACCTAAAGGATTATAAATCATGCTGCTATAAAGATACATGCACATATAGGTTTATTGCGGCACTATTCACAAGAGTAAAGACTTGGAACCAACCCAAATATCCATCACTACAGACTGGATTAAGAAAATGTGGCACATATTCACCATGGAATAGTATGCAGCCATAAAAAAGAATGAGTTCATGTCCTTTGTGGAACATGGATGCAGCTGGAAACCATCATTCTGAGCAAACTATTGCAAGAACAGAAAACTAAACACCACATATTCTCACTCATATGTGGGAACTGAATAATGAGAACACTTGGACACAGGAAGGGGAACATCATATACCAGGGTCTGTCCTGGGTGGGGGTTGGGGAGAGATAGCATTAGGAGATATACCTAATGTAAATGACGAGTTAATTGGTTCAGCACACCAACATGGCACATGTATACATACATAACAAACCTTCATGTTGTGCACATGCACCCTGGAAATTAAAGTATAATAAAAAATAAATAAAAGAGAAAATCTGTTCCACTGGTTACCCAACATAGTTACTTATATAATTCTGTATGAATTTTCATATTTCTCCCCAATCAGACATTGTCCAAAAACAACATTTTTCATATAATCAATGAAACCCTTCAAAATGATATGCAGAAACTTCTAGTTTCTCCATTTTCTCAAACTCTTGTTCCATCTATCCATCCATTTATCTATCTATCTATCTATCTATCTATCTATCTATCTATCTATCTATCTATCTCTGCCATCTATCTAATCCATCTATCTTCTACCGATATTATGCTCATATGGTGATATGATTAGGACATATCTCTTCATCTGGCATGACTTAAAATAGGCCCCTTTTCTTCTGGTGTCATAGGTCTGTCAAGATCACAGGGGATACCAGTTGAAAACAGGTGTTCTCCACACATGTTGTGATGCCTCACTCCTTGCATCAACAGTTCCTCAGGAAACCTTTTCTTACCAGGGATGGTCATTTATACTTACCCTTTGCCACTTAAGGTCTCAGCAAAAGGTCAAAGCTAGCTTTAATCTAGCTTTGAAGCTAAAACTTCTCAATTCACACCCACTCTTTCAGCTGCTGCTGCCAAAATATGCACAGTGAGCTGGGGTTATGAGGTCAGAAGGGCCTCCAGAAGTCCTCTGCTTTGCTAAAACAAATCTCTCTGACAAAGCCATCAAGGTTCCGGCAAATGTGTCCAGCCCCTTTTGCCGCCAGAGGTTGTCAACATACCAAAAAAAAAAAAAAAAAAGAAAAAAAGTCCCTATAATATCTTTCTTTTCAGGGCAGTAAGTGTCTACTTGGATTATATTTACATAACTAAGAATGGTCATTAAAGTGATTCTTCCTAGAATAAATAATGTCTCCCAGGTGACTGAATCCATGTCTAAATTTAAAAGCAGGTGGCAACTTTGAAACTGAGTCTCTCTTGGCAGATAGTGGTTTGTTTTTCTTTGAAAGTACATCTTGAGGCATTTCAACTAAGACATTAAGTTCTTGTTTTAAAATTTATTATTATTTTCTTCTAAAAAGTGGGATACATGTGCAGAATGTACAGGTTTGTTACATAGGTATGGATAGTGAAATTTTAAAAATATATACACCTGTTTTCATAATGACACTGTTAGTGAAATAGAAAGGTGAATTTAAGAGTAAAATGACATTATTTTTACAATTAATATTTTTGAAGTAAAAGAAATTTGACAATTGTTCTTTGGAACAAACAGCCCAGTGTGTAAACAATCCCTTATAACTATACATATTTTTATGACAGGAGACTGTCATTTAACTTTATTTGTGAATTTGGAACATGTGAATAAATAAGACAGAATCATTTTATGAATGTAGATCAGAGGATTGGCACTCAAATGCCAATATGGCCCAGGCTGGTGATACAGGTAACCTGAACTGGCTCTGAATTATCCAGATGAATTCTGAAGATGAAGCCACCACTGAGCTCCAACTGGACTTTGATTAAAATATGCAAAAACACATTATTCACTTTTAACTCCATTCATTCCTTATACTCTATATTCAACCCATCAGAAAATCCTTTTTTTCCCCCCTTCTACTTCAAAAATGTATCTGGAATTATTACAATAGCTTCCTAATAGATATCTCTGTATCTGCCTTTCCAGTTACCAAAAACTAAACAGAAGACAGGAATTCCTTTGTAAGTCAGGTTTCTTTAGTCAAAACCCCCTGGTAACACTCAAAAGGCAAAACCCTTACAATGGCCCATAAAGTCTCACATGTTCTGATCCCCTTTTACCTCTCTGATCTCATGTACCTTGCTCACACCACTTTAGCCACAATGACCTATTTCCTATTGCTGGAACATACCAGAAGCACTCATTCAGCAAAATCTTTGACTTTCTTATTCCTTGTGCTTGGGAAGATCTTTTTCCTTCCTCTTATACAAGGCTATCTCCACATAATCTGGTAAAAAAATCAACTGGCACGACACCAACTGGTTTTATGGTAATACAGTTCTGATGGTAACCTCCCAGAGTTGGCATCAGAATCCACAAGTTACGGGCATTCCATAAGACTGCCTTTACTTCAGATGCCTGCCATACTTCAGGGATCACCAAACAACCTGTACTTCTGACCAACTGGCTATAAATTTAGGGGTTCTCATGACTTCCTCAGGTTCAATAATTTACTAAAATGACTCACAGAACTCAGAATAGCACTGTACATAGGATGAGGCCTAGGAGGGTCCTAAATGCAGAACTTCCATGCCTTCTTTTTGCGTAGGCCAGGCACATCATTGCTACACACACCAATGTGTTTGCAAGAGAGAACTCTGAGAAACTTAGTGTTCAGCGTTTTTATTGGGGATTTATTATGTAGGAATGCTTGATAAAACCATTGACCACATGATTGACCCTAATGGCTAGCCTCCCTCCTTTCTGTGGATGTTGGGCTGGCCCAAAGTTGCAACCCTCTAATTACACAGTTGCTGTTTCTGGTGACCAGCTCCCATCCTGAAGCCTACTAGTGGCCCACCAGGGCCCACCATGAGCAATCTCATGAGTGTAACAGAGACACTTCTATTACTCATGAAACTTCAGGGATTTTAGAAGCTCTATGCCAGAAACCTAGGACAGAGAAAATAGTATGTTTTATTATATCACTTCTCAAAGCCTCCAAGTTTTATTTCAAATGTCACATTTGCAGGGAGCCTTTGCCTGACCAACTATAATAAACAAGCTGACTCGAGTTTTAAATAGTTGACTACTGACTTCCTTTAAAACTTTTACTTCCATTTTCTTTGGTCCACATCCGGACAGGCGGACAAGAAAGCCCATGTATGCCTCCTCCTTTGGCATCTGTGAGAAATTTAAACCTTGCAAATCTCCAGCTTTCACATGAAAACTTTTCTTCATTCCCACCCTTTAGCAACTAGAAACACCTACCTCTCCATCTAAGGGAGGAGACAACCCCTCATATTGTCTCATGCCCAATTTCTGCCTCCAAAGAAAGAAGAAGTAAAACTAAAAGACAGAAATGAAATCCACAGGCAGACAGCCCGGCACCACACCCTGGGCCTGGTGGTTAAAGATCGACCCCTGACGTAATTGGTTCTGTTATCTATAGATTACAGACATTGTATAGAAAAGCACTGTGAAAATTCTTGTCTTGTTCTGTTCCGTTCTAATTACTGGTGCATACAGCCCCCAGTCACGTACTCCCTGCTTGCTCAATTGATCATGACCCTCTCACACAGACCCCCCTAGAGTTGGAAGCCTTAAGAGGGAAGGAATTGCTCACTTGGGGAGCTTAGTTTTTGAGTTGTGAGTCTTGTCGATGCTCCTGGCCGAATAAAGCCCTTTCTTAACTCGTTGTCTGAGGGGTTTTGTCTGTGGCTTATCCTTCTACACATCTACCTCCATTAAGTTAGCCAAGT
>NW_016803633.1:1181790-1215407 GCF_001698545.2 Rhinopithecus bieti | reverse complement strand
CTTCAGGGATTTTAGAAGCTCTATGCCAGAAACCTAGGACAGAGAAAATAGTATGTTTTATTATATCACTTCTCAAAGCCTCCAAGTTTTATTTCAAATGTCACATTTGCAGGGAGCCTTTGCCTGACCAACTATAATAAACAAGCTGACTCGAGTTTTTAAATAGTTGACTACTGACTTCCTTTAAAACTTTTACTTCCATTTTTCTTTGGTCCACATCCGGACAGGCGGACAAGAAAGCCCATGTATGCCTCCTCCTTTGGCATCTGTGAGAAATTTAAACCTTGCAAATCTCCAGCTTTCACATGAAAACTTTTCTTCATTCCCACCCTTTAGCAACTAGAAACACCTACCTCTCCATCTAAGGGAGGAGACAACCCCTCATATTGTCTCATGCCCAATTTCTGCCTCCAAAGAAAGAAGAAGTAAAAACTAAAAGACAGAAATGAAATCCACAGGCAGACAGCCCGGCACCACACCCTGGGCCTGGTGGTTAAAGATCGACCCCTGACGTAATTGGTTCTGTTATCTATAGATTACAGACATTGTATAGAAAAGCACTGTGAAAATTCTTGTCTTGTTCTGTTCCGTTCTAATTACTGGTGCATACAGCCCCAGTCACGTACTCCCTGCTTGCTCAATTGATCATGACCCTCTCACACAGACCCCCCTAGAGTTGGAAGCCTTAAGAGGGAAGGAATTGCTCACTTGGGGAGCTTAGTTTTGAGTTGTGAGTCTTGTCGATGCTCCTGGCCGAATAAAGCCCTTTCTTAACTCGTTGTCTGAGGGGTTTTGTCTGTGGCTTATCCTTCTACACATCTACCTCCATTAAGTTAGCCAAGTCATCTTATGCCCACTCTTCTCTCCCTCTGGAGTCCCTTGTGTGAGTAATAAGCTTTCTCTCAAATTTATTTGGTGTGTGGAGTGTCAATAGTTATAATATCTGAACCACATTTTGGGTGAGGATTCATGTTTCCTCTCTCCCTCTCAATTTCAACCTCAAAATATCATCTTAATTGAAACCACTTGTTTTTCCCACATCTCTTCACAATAATTTCAATTTATGTTTCCTAGTTTAATTTTTGCCATACACTTTATCAACATCTGACATATTATAAATATTATTTCCTTTGTTTACTGTGCGTTATTTTCTCTACAAGCTCCACTATGGCAGAAATTTATGTTTTGTTTTGTTTTGTTTTGTTTGAGATCTCTGTCACCCAGGCTGGAGTGTAGTGGCACGATCTCACTGCAGCCACCATCTCCCAGGTTCAAGAAATTCATGTGCCTCAACCTCCCAAGTAACTGCATTAAGTAACTGTGTGCCACCATGCATGGCTACTTTTTATATTTTTAATAGAGACAGGGTTTCACCATGCTGCCCACAGTGGTCTCAAACTCCTGACCTTAAGTAATCTGCCCACCTCAGCCTCCTAAGAAGTGCTGGGATTACACACGTAAGTCACCATGCCTGGTCTGTTTATTTTATTACTATAATTTTAATATCTAAAACTGGAGTAGTTATTCAAAAAATATTTGTTCAAATACAGTATTTTAACTTTTATACTGACATTTGTCAACTGATACAGTATCATTTTATCTTGAATTAAATTATCAACTGATTTAGTAGCTTGAAATCATTAACTTTACTTAACTCTCTTGTGTGGGTCAGAAGTTTGCCTGGATTTAGCTGGCCAGTTCTTGTAATCTCAGCCAAGTTCACCCATAAGTCTTTGTTTGACTGCTATTTAGCCAAGAAATTAGGCTTCAGGTGTTAGATGGCTATTGATTGGGGAAACAGGGGCAATGAATCCTCTGACTCTTACTGTCCAGCCAGAGCTTATTCACATGGTATCTCAGTAGAATTCCGAAAATAAGAATGACTGTTCAAAGCCAGTGTGATGTTGTTTCTGCCACATGCTACTAGTCCAAGTAAGTCATAAGTCAAGCCCAGATTTCACAAGTCAAGCCCAGATTTAAGAGTTGGAAAAATTCCTTTTTTTTTTTTTGAGATGGAGTCTCACTCTGTCACCCAGGCTGGAGAGCAGTGGCGCCATCTTGGCTGACTGTAAGCTCCACCTCTCGGATTCATGCCATTCTCCTGCCTCAGCCTTCCGAGGAGCTGGGACTACAGGCGCCCACAACCACACCCAGCTATTTTTCTTTTTTTTTGTATTTTTAGTAGAGATGGCATTTCACCGTGTTAGCCAGGATGGTCTCGATCTTCTGACCTTGTGATCTGCCCGCCTCGGCCTCCCAAAGTGCAGGGATTACATGTGTGAGCCACCACGCCCGACCTCCATTTCTTGATAGTAGAAAATGGAAAGACACATTACAAGTGATATAGATTCAGGGAGGAGAAGCATGTTTTGTAGTAAGCCACAGATTAATTTACTTATTTTCTCAATGAGGAAATCAAAAAAATTCTTCTCTCTGCATTATTTAAAAAATATAAAACAAAAGAGTCAACATATTTTGAACCCTTATTATGTACCAGTCCACAAATCCTCATTAAAATATTCTACCTGTATACTCCATCACTCATATATTTTTCTTTTATTTCTTGAAGATGAAATTCTTATATTTCCTGTCTCTGCAACATATGATTTTCCATTATTATAGCTCTCTTCTTCCTACAATTACCAAAATATGCCCCCCTTTTTTCCCTCCAAATTATTACATAACGTGGGATTAATGCAGTCTTATTCTATTATCTCAACTAAGGAAAGGTCTTCATGCTTTAAAAAAAAGCTTTGTTTTTTCAATAATAACAGCTAATATTTTTTAAAGTTTTTCTTTTTACCCTTCCCTTATGTGATTAGATCTTATGGGATACTGAGGAGATTTCTGCTGCTTTTGCAAATCTCCACAACTGTTAGATTAGTGCCTTATAGACAAAAATATAAGTAATGTCAATAATTCCTGGAGGCCAGAGATTTAACTTGACAACCTGTTTATACTATACCCCAAGAAAACACTAATTTCAATTATTGCTGCTTTCTGATGTCATTGAGGAGTTAAAGAAGACTCCAAATAGAAGACTACATATTAAGGAATAGAAGTTTGGAGAATAAGTAAAAGCATACAATTAAATTTGACTATAACTGGTAAGAAACTATTTACAATGGTGGTGAGACTATTTGATAACTAATAGGACAGTTATATTTAGTTTTAAAATGACAGTTTTATTAAGATGTAAGAAAAGAACTAAAAGCAATTAAACATTTGTGCCGTGATTCAAGAAATAACAGATAACTTCTCTGTCACACATTTTGAATAAAATAAAATTTTAGAATGAAAGAATATAATTAGGCTGAAAATATCACCAGAGTAAACAATGTTCATATATATAGTATATATATATATATAGCTGTTAGCTAAGCAATATGTTAAATGTCAGTGAATTGTAATCAAAGTAAGTTTGAAATGAATAAGGATAAGAACTTGGTAAAACACCATATAGCAAAGGATTCAATTATGTCTTGACTACGGCTGTAGTCTCTCAGAAATAAAAAGGATAGGTAAGAAAGTATAGGTAGACATATGTTAAAGCAAAATATTCAATGTTATATTTTACTTCTCTCTTCTAACTCCTGTGGTTTTTTTCTGAACAACTTAATTTCTGAAATTACATTTTGGCTATCTTGAGATTTCTTGTTGGATTTTGCTTAATTTGATCACTTAAAGACAGTAGTAAAAGCAAAGAAATATGAAGTAGTAACAGAAATAAAAAGTCTCTTGATCTATATTTTATAAAATATTACATTCTTTCTACAAAATTGCCATATAGTCTTAAAAACCTTTTGTATACTTAATAAGATATTCCCTCTGTATGCTTTCAGTGTTTGAGGCCAACATGAAGGGAAGGAAAGTATAATTCCTAATTATTTTTCCAAGTGACTATTTAGAAATATTTTAGCTGTGGCCAGCTACATGTGGGTGCCCAACTACTCCTTTAAGATAAATGGTGCATAGATGAGCCTTTTGTGTGCTCCTCAAACTCTGCTCTCCCTTGATCTTCAGAATATACCTCCTTCCAAACACTCACAGATTACATAGCTAAAGCACCTACCACTTACGTGAAATAAATGTTTGGTTGATTCATTCATTTTTCCTTGGGAGCAAATGGAAATAATGAAATAAGAATTTACATAAGACTACTTCTAGGAAGTATGATAGAAAGCTTGTACCATAAAACATGGGTTTTTAAAAAATAAAATATAAGTTAGTTTATAGTCACAGGTGGATGAAATTAGAATTATATAAGTTACATATTTATAGTGCTGTAATTTTGAAGAAAAGGACATTTATTAAGTGCATATTAACAACTAGGCACTGTGGTTTTATATATGAATCAATTTAATATTCTCAATGTTCCTATAAAATAAGCATTAATCTTGACATAGAATAAAAGTAATATTTTTTCAAGTCCTAAAGCAAATAAATGATAGGGCAAGTATTTGAACCAATAATTATGTGACTCCAAAGCCAATGATTATTTCTATTTGCTTTGTGAGTCATTTAAAATATGTATTAAATCTATAGAGAGATAATAAAATATGTTAAAGGTACAGAAAAATTGGAATGATTAATTCAGCTTGATATTATTGAGTAAATATTAGGCATGGGGGTGTTAATTTTTTCACATAAGTCTTAAACCAGTTGGTCTTAGAACAAAATTCCATACAGAATAGAGCACATTAAAAGACAGAAGAATGGTTTCTTTGTGGAACTGTAAAACATTCTACACAGCTGTTTGACAAAGTGTATCAGAAGATATAGGTAAACACAAGACTGGGGCATATAACAAAAGCTCGAACCTTTGAGCTTATATTACAGACAAGTGAAAAATTAATAGCCATTTTTTAGCAGAAGATTAACATAATCATATACATCAGTTGAATGAATAAATACATGAATTTGTATGTTAATGGACAAATATTTTAGTCTTGAGATTTTTCCCTTAAAAGGCCTATATGTTATTCTAGAATATTTCATGAAGTTACTTATAAACAAAAAACATTTATTTTTAAATGGCTCATTAATATGACAAATACAGTGGCTTACTTTTATTACAGACTATATCTCTATAACTGTCTTCCTGAGAGTTTTACTGAAATGTTATAGTTTTCTGTGATAGAGAGGTGTTTGAGGCAACAGCTGTTTAATTGACACTTTTTGAATTCCATCTTTATCTTTCTATTCATTAGATATTCATTTGGAGTTTAAAAAATTAAAGCCCATCTGTATCTTTCTCCCCCACTGCCCAATACCAATTTTACATATCCTGATGTGCCTAACTTTACATTTGCAGAGGCATGTGCCTGTTAGCTGAGAAGTGTCATCTTGTTTACAGAATGGGTGACAGATCCTTTCCACTTTGCTTAGTGGTTCTCACCTAAATTACTCTTGAGAAAATGCTCTTTAAAGATGCAACCAGATGGTTTCCCTCACATACTTGAGAAGCAGATTGGCAGTTTTAGTTCTGTTTCATCAATTGTTGAGTGGCTATTTCCTATCTTCCCCATGGGTTAGGATGCCAGGTAGATTTATGTCCAAAAACATACAGAGAAAATAAATTCTCAGTAAGTTCTTTCTTAGCAAGTCATTAGACAGAAATCTGGCAGACTGTACTGAGCAACTCCTCAGTGCTGCAGAAATGTTTCATCTCACTGGGGTTATTTGCTGCAATTGGAATGAGGTCAGGAAATCCCTTGAATTCATCATGCCACACCAATGACTTGATTTGTTTTTTCTAATGCTGGGTGAGTTTATGTAATTAGCATTACCAGAAAAGGCATCATTCGAGGGGTCATTTTTATAGTGTTGTATCTAGAGTAATTATGAATATACTGAGCTAGAAATGAAACTCTTTCCCCTGACCTTTACTACCTAAGTCATAACAGCTCCTTTTTACTTCGTGTCTTCCTCTTCCACCCCCATCCCAGAACTCACAGGTATCCGAGCTTCAGAGTATACAACAACTGCCTGCATGATCAAATATAGAGCCATTCTCAGGGCCTCATGGTTTTAATGTTCATCTGCTATTGACTGGTAGAGTACCTAATGCTGATCATTTTGCTCCTCATCAAATTATTAGCAAAGCTCAAATAATTTCTTAATAACAGTGAATGATTAGGAAATTACTTTTTTATTCCATTGGATTTTTGAGTCACAGGAATAAAAAGAATACAGAATTCTTCTAATTCAAATTTAGATTTTCCCTTACTGAATATTTTAGAAATTGATCTCACTTTAATTTGTTATTCCAAATCAGAAATGTTATTTACATTCTCCAAAATGTTAGCAATTTTACATTTGAGTTTACAAATTGCTCAATTAGAGCAGAAAGAATCAATCCAGCTGCTTATCAGGATGTAAAAAGGTCTGTGTGATTGACATCATGCTCAGGACCATCATCCCACCCCAGCCATTTCCATGCATCTATTGCTAGATAATGTGAATGTGTGACATTACATAGAAACAGAAACTTTGCAGATGTAGTTAAGACTATAGATCTTAAAAAGAATCCTACACAGGATTATCAGATGGACATATTCCATTCCATTCAGTAGAGAAATATCTTAAGCTGGAGTTAGAGATACATGGCAGGAAGAGAAGTCAGAAATAAAATTGTGGGAAGAAATTTTTCTATTATTTATGGCTTTGAAGATGGAAAGGGTGACATGACAAGGGGTACAGATGGCTTTGAGGAGATGGGAGATGTGCCTACCTGTGTCACCAAGGAAACAGAGTACTCACTTTTACAACTGCTTAGAAATAAATTCTGCCAACAACTTAAATACATCTGGAAGTAGATTATCTCCAGAGCCTCTAGAATGCAACACAGTTCTGCATATAACTTGATTTTGGCCTTGTGAGATTTTGGGCAGAAAACCCAGGTGAGTCATGCCATACCAGAACTTCTGACCTACAAAATGAGAAACAAAATGCGTATTGTGCCATACAATTTTATATTTTTGATATATGTTACAACAGTGATAGAAAATTAATACAGGCATGATATCAGCAACATGGCAGAATAGGAATCTCCTAACTCTCCCTCCACATACAGGCACACCAAATAAACATGTATTCATGGATCAATTCTTTCTGAAAGTCAGATTAGAGACTCCTAACCACGAGGCAACTGAGGAAACATCCACGCCAAATGAGAAGGAAAAGCTAGGGCACACAGGTATCAGCCCCTACCTGGGCACTGTGCTATAAAATCAAGAGAGGAATCTCCAACACTGAGCTTCTCCCTATGGAGAATAGGTTTTTGACCTCACATATACCACACTAACTTAAACCCACTGTTTGACTCTTAATTCACCTACTCTGGGAGTAAAGAGGATTAAACACTTCTTTTTTCTAGGCCACAGGAACAAAGCAGCAGTTTTATATGGAAGTGCAAGCACTTACAGGGTTTTCATCCCCCAGAAGAGTGTATAGAAGGGAGTTAATGAAACCTTCCCAATATTTCTCCACAGAAAAGGTATATGACATACTCTTTCAGTGGCTACCATGTGGCCTGGATTCTAACAAGCTTTCGTCAGAAAGTTAAAAGGGAAGGCAAATATTAACCATCGCCAGACTGAGAAAAAAAAATTGACATTTAGGACACCTACTCCTCTGGTTCACCCCAGTGATATCTCCAGGTCTATTAGCCCCTCCTGGAAGGAATTTGCCCACATATTGAGTATCTCAACATTTATAGTTTCCACCCAAGTGACTGCTTCCCAAATCTCTTAATTCTGGGAGCAGAGGGTCCTGGCATACAAGTATCTCTCTAGACCACAGGAAAAGAGTAACATTTTTTATACAGGTATGAAAGCACTTTCAAGGGAATTATCGCATAGAAGTCATGCAGAGAAGGGGCTTTAAAACGTGACTCTTTATTTTTCCCTGCAAGGAATTATAACACAATTTTGCACTGGCTACTTGGGTTCTAACTAACTTACATCAGAAAGTTAGAGGGACAGACAAATGTTAGCCCTCTTTAAGCCTGAGAAGCACATTGGTACTTCCTGACCCTTTTTCTCCAAATTACCCTAGCAATACCTCCTGTTCTATGAATCCCTCTTGGAAAGTGTCCACACCTTGAACACCCCAAATTTAATAGCTTCTACCTGAGGGACTGCATTCTAAACCTATGTCTGGAAGGAGGAAGGATTAGATATATGCAAATCTCCCCAGATCATAGAATAAAAAGTTGGGTTTACGTGAGCACAGAGATAGTCCAGGGCGTACACTCTTTCGAAGTAATGCAAAAGGGGCAGGAACATGCAGCTTCCATTTACTATCTGAGAGAGGGTTGTGGCACACAATTCCAGTGGCTACTTGATGTCCCAGCTTCTAACAAAATTGGGCATAAGGGAACTTACAGAACTTACAGGGCAAACAAACAATGGCCTTCTATCAGCTGGAGCCAAAACTCAGCACTTTATGAGCTTCTTCTCCAACTTGTCCCAGTGATGAATCCAGACCTACCTATTGTTCCTACAAGAAGCCTGGCCAACCACCTAGTGTCACAGCATTCATAGTTCTCACCAAAGATACTGTCTCCTTAATAATCTAGCTCTGGGAGTCAATGGGGCTTTGTATTTCTAAGTAGTTGTAGACCATAGTAAACAAAGAGGTGAACTTACAATGGGTAGACATACAGCAGCTATCTCCCTAGAATCTCAGGCTACAGCCTGAATATGATCATAGGCATTTGCCACAGATTGTCTTCACAGCTTAGTGCAGACAAAGTGAAAGATAAATTGCAATTCAGCTTCTCCATGAAGATAGAAGTAATTGAATCACACAACCAACACCCTAACTTTTCCAACAACATATAGAGAGTCTAACTCCTACTTTGCCAGTCTCATGGCACTGATAAGGTGTGACACACCCTAAGCTCCAGGTGGCTACCAAAAACAGAGACAGCAATATAGACAAAAATACAGATCTGAGAATACCATAAAATCATTGGACAGACAGACTGGTGAGATTCTTCTCTTACAAAAAGCCATTCTGGCAAGACAGGAAGAAATAGTCATCTTATAGTATGCAAAGACACCAATACAGAGAGTCAAGGAAAATAAAGAAACATAATATATTTCAAATAAAAGAACAAGATAAATTTCCAGAAACTGACCTGAGTGGAGATATGTTTTTTCCTGGAAGGTAACATGGTGATTATAAAGATTACCATTGAGTTCAGGAGAGCATTACAAAAACAAACTCAGAATTTCAACCAAGAAATTATATGTGTATTATATATATGCAGAGTAGATCAAGCAAAAGAAAGGATCAGTGAACTTGACATGTCACTGGAATCATACAATCTGAAAAGAAGAATGAATAACGAAAAGGAAGGAAGGAAGGAAGGAAAGAAGGAATGAAGGAAAGAAGGAAGGAAAGGAAGGAAGGAAGGAAGGAAGGAAGGAAGGAAGGAAGGAAGGAAGGAAGGAAAGAAGAAAAAAAGAAAAAAATCAAAGAAATAATTACAGAACATTTTCCAACCCTGTGAAAGGAAATAGAAATCTAAACCCAGAAAGCCCCCAAAATAGCAAATACCATGAATACAAAGGGACCCACACTGAGACCCATCCTAATCAAACTACCAAAAGTTAAAGACAAAGAGAGAGTTTTGCAAGCAGAAAGGGAGAAGTGAATTGTTACATAGAATGAAATAATCATAAGTTCACCAGTGTATTTTTTCAGCAGAAACCTTCTTGACTAAAAGAGAGTACAATGACAGATTGAAAATCCTGAAAGAAAAAAATTGCCAACCCAAAATACTATACCCAACAACCCATCTTTCAAAATGAAGAGGTAATAAAACTTTCTCAGACAAACAAAAGATTAGAGAGTTTATTACCATTAGAAGGTTCTTACAAGAAATGCTAAAAGGCGTTATTTAAGCTGAAGGAAAAGGACACTAATTAGTAACGTTAACTGAAAGTATAAAACTCACTGGTAAAAGTAAGTACATTGTCAAATACAAAACACTATGATACTGTAAATCAATTGTGTCTCTAGTATAAAGGTGAAAAGCAAACCTATGAAAACAGCTAAAGCTACAATAATTTGTTAAGGATACAAAATATTTTAAAATGTAAATTGTGATAATAAAACACAAAATGAGAGAAAGTACAATAAAACTCTAGTTTGTGCATGTGACCAAAGTTAATTTGTAATCAGCTTAACATACCCAGTTAGAAGTACAAGATTTTATTTGTTTTTTTTTTTTGGAAACAGAATTTTGCTCTTGTTGCTCAGACTGGAGTGCAATGGCATGATCTTGGGTTACCACAACCTCCACATCCTGGGTTCAAGCAATTCTCTTGCCACAGCCTCCTAAGTAGCTGGGATTACAGGCAAGTGCCATCACTCCTGATTAATTTTGTATTTTACTAGAGACAGGGTTTCTCCATGTTGGTCAGACTGCTCTCGAACTCCTGACCTCAGGTAATCTGCCCACCTTGTCTTCCCAAAATGCTGGGATTACAGGTATGAGCCACCATGCCTGGCCAAGTATAAGATGTTTTATGTAAGTTTCTAGGTAACCAGAAAGTGAAAGTCTGTAATAGATACACAAAAGATAAAACGAAAAGATTCAAAGACTATCACTATAGNTTTTTTTTTTTGGAAACAGAATTTTGCTCTTGTTGCTCAGACTGGAGTGCAATGGCATGATCTTGGGTTACCACAACCTCCACATCCTGGGTTCAAGCAATTCTCTTGCCACAGCCTCCTAAGTAGCTGGGATTACAGGCAAGTGCCATCACTCCTGATTAATTTTGTATTTTACTAGAGACAGGGTTTCTCCATGTTGGTCAGACTGCTCTCGAACTCCTGACCTCAGGTAATCTGCCCACCTTGTCTTCCCAAAATGCTGGGATTACAGGTATGAGCCACCATGCCTGGCCAAGTATAAGATGTTTTATGTAAGTTTCTAGGTAACCAGAAAGTGAAAGTCTGTAATAGATACACAAAAGATAAAACGAAAAGATTCAAAGACTATCACTATAGAAAGTCATCAAATAACAAAGAATAAAGAGAGAAACAAACAAAAGATGTACAAAACAGCTAGAAAATAATTAACAAAATTGTACTAGTATGTTCTTATTTGTCAATAATTAGGTTGATTATGAATGCATTAAATTCTCTAACAGCAAAAAACAAACAAACAAACAAACAAACAACCAAACAAAAAACAGATTGGTCAAATGTGTAAAAACAAGACTCAGCTATATGCTGCCTACAAGAGACTTACACCACATTAAGGGCACTCAGACTGAAAGTGAAGGAACAGAAAAAGATATTCCATGCAAAGAAACAAAAAGGGAACAGAGGTAGTATACTTATTTTTAGATAAAATAGACTTTAGGTAGAAAACTGTAAAAAGAGACAAATATGGCCATTATATAGTGGTAAAATTGTAATATCAAGAGGACATTATAATTATATATGCCCTCAACCCAGGTCCTAAATATATAATGCAAGCATGAAGAGACTTGAAGGAAGACATATTCCAACACAATAATGAGATATAAATTATTATTTGATAACCTTTCAACATTGGACAAATCTTTCAGACAGACTATCAATAAGAAAACATTGAATTTGAGCTAGACACTAAACAAATAGGACCTAACAGACATATACAGAACATTCTACCCAATGGCAACAAAATACATATTTATATCAAATATCTTCTGACCACAATGGTATAAATTAGAAATCGATAGCAGGAGGAATCATGGAAAACGAATGAACATTCGGCAATTAAACAATATGCTCCTGAACAACTATTGGGTCAAATAATAAATCAAAAAGGAAATTTAAAAAAAAATCTAGAGACACAAAATTGAAAACACAACATATTGAAATTTATGAGATGCATCAAAATCAGTTCAAAAGGGAAGTTTGTAGCAATAAATGCCACATCAAAAAAACAAAGATCTTAATATTACATCACAAAGGACTAGAAAAAGAAGAATAAATGAAGTCCAAAGCTAGTAGAAGGAAAGAAATAAAAATCAGAACAGAAATAAATAAAATATAGAGTAGAAAAATATTATCAATGAAATGAAGAACTGGTGTTTTGAAAAGCTAAACAAAACTTAAAATCCCTTAGCTAGACAAACTAAGAAAAAAAAGCTAAGGCTGAATAGATAAAATCATAAGTGAAAGAGGAGACATTACAACTGACAACACAAATGTAAAGGATCATAAGAGACTACTGTGAACAATTATATAGCTGCAAATTGGACAATCTTTAAAAAATGGGTAAATTCCTAGAAACATGTAATCTACCAAGACTGAATAATAAAGAAACTGAAAATTTCAAAAAACTAATAACGAGTAAAAAGATCAAATCATTAATTAAAAATCTCTCATCAAAGAAAATTCCAGGACCATATGGCTTCATGACTCAATGCTACCAAATATTTAAAGAACTAATAGCAGTCCTTAAACTTTTTCAATACGTTACAGAGAAGGCATACTTCCAAACTCATCATATGAAACCAGCATTACTCTGATCAATGCCAGACAAAAATACTATGAGAAATGAAAATTGTAGACCAATATTACTAGAGAACATAGATGCAAAAACCCTCAACAAAATGTCAGCAAACTGCATTTAACTGTACATTAAATGGATTGTTTACCATGATCAACTGAGACTTATCCCTAGGACGCAATGTTGGTTCAATATATGCAATATAGTCAAATATATATATTAATAATTATGATTAATCATATTACCAAAACGAAGGACAAAAGCAGTTCGATCATCTCAACAGATGCCAAACAAGCATTTGGAAAATTTAAATGTCATATTTTCATGATAAAACATACAACAAGTTAGGTATAGAAGAAAATTTTCTAAACACAATAAAGGCCATACATGACAAACCCACAAGTATCATCATGATGAAAAGTTGAAGACTTTTTTTCCTAGATCCGGAAGAAGATAAGGAGGTCTACTCTCACTACTTCTGTGTAACAGTACTTGAAGTCCTAGGCGGAGCACTTAGACAAGAAAAGAAGTAAAAGCATTCCAATAGTAACAAAGTAAAATTTTCTGTTTGTAAACACATAATCTTACATATAGAAAACTCTAAAGGCTCCAGTAAAGAAAGTTAGAGCTTATTAATTAGTTTAGTAAAGTTGTAGGATGCAAAAATTGCCTTACAAAAAATTAGTGGTGTTTCCATGTAGTAAACACAATCTGTCTGAAAATGAAATTTGAAAAAGAATCCAATTTATGATAGCATCAAAACCATACTTAGGAGTAATTTAAGGAGATAAAATATCTTTATACCAAAAACTATAAAATATTGAAATAAATTAAAGATGATAAAAATAAATGGAAAGATATCTTGTGTTCATGGATTGCAAGAATTAATATTGTTAAGATATCCAGACTATACAAAATCATCTACAAATTTAATGCAATCCCTATCAAAACATAAATGTCATTCTTCATAGAAAATGAAAACAATCATAAAATTTCTATAAAACTACAAAAATCTCCAAATACCAAATGCAATTCTGACCAAAATGAACAAAGCCAGAGGCATCACACTACATGACTTCAAAACATACTACAATGCCAAGGTAGCCAAAGCAGTATGGTACTGCATACAAACAAAACATAGACCAGTGGAAAAACCAGACATCTACAGTCAATTGATTTTTAACAAAGGTTTCAGGAGCATGCAATGGGGAAAGGACAGTCTCTTCAATAAATGGTTTTGGGAAAATTGTATATTTACATACAGAAGAATAAAAATTGACACTTGTTTTACTATTTATGTAAGAATAAACTCAAAATGGATTAAAGACTTAAACATCAGACTTGACCCTATAAAGCTACTGGATGAAAACAGAGAAAAAGTTCCATGACACTGGTTTGGGCAGAGATATTTTGGATATGACCCCAAAAGAACAGGCAACAAAAGCAAAAATGAACAAATGGCATTTCATTGAAATAAAAAGCTTCTGCACAGCAAGATAATTAATAGAGTGAAGAGACAACCCACAGAGTGGGAGAAAATAATTTGTAAATTGTACATTGGATGAGGGGCTAATATTTGAAATATATAAGGAATACAAGCTCCTTAATAACAAGAAAACAAGTAACCCTATTAAAAATAGGCAAAGGGCTTGAATATGTATTTCTAGACTTACAAATAGCTAACAGATATATGAAAAACATGCTGAACATGTCTAATCATCAAAGTAAATTAAAACAACGCCGGGCGCGGTGGCTCAGCCCTGTAATCCCAGCACTTTGGGAGGCCGAAACGGGCGGATCACGAGGTCAGGAGATCGAGACCATCCTGGCTAACACAGTGAAACCCCGTCTCTACTAAAAAATACAAAAAACTAGCCAGGCGAGGTGGCGGGCGCCTGTAGTCCCAGCTACTCGGGAGGCTGAGGCAGGAGAATGGCGTAAACCCGGGAGGCGGAGCTTGCAGTGAGCTGAGATCCGGCCACTGCACTCCAGCCCGGGAGACAGAGAGAGACTCTGTCTCAAAAAAAAAAAAAAAAAAAAAAAAAATTAAAACCACAATGACACATCACCTCACACTTGTTAGACTGGCTATGATGAAAAAGATAAAAGATAAGTGTTGGCAAAGATGTAGATTAAAGAGAACTCTTATACTCTCTTGGTGGTATTGTAAATTAGTATAGCCATTTTGGAAAACAGCTTGGAGTGTTCCCAAAACCTAAATATAGAATTACCATATGATTGAGCAATCTCTTTACTGGCTATATACTCAAAGGAACTGAAATCAACATACCAAAGACATATGCACTCACATGCTTATTGTAGCACTACTAACAAAAGCCAAGATATGGAAACAACCTAAGTGTCCATAAAAAGATAAATTCATTAAAATATATGTGATGTATATTATAAAAATTGTGAATACCAGATGAATTCACTTATGTCCAACCAAACTAAATAAAGCCAGGAGGTCATTAAGGGGAGGGAGAAATGGGAATTCAAACACCGTATTCCCGATAACAGAATACATTTCAAAAATTTCCACCAAACCACAGCCTGGTACAAAGAACACCTCTACGAGGACATCTTTCCAGTAACTGTCTATTTTCCCTTGGCCTGATGTAACCATTGCTTATTGATTATTGTGGCCAAGAATTAGTATTTTAAATTGATTTATGTAATATTTATGTGATCTGCCTCCATTTGCCTTTAAAAACTTCCACTTTATTTGTGTCACTGGATATGCCTATAGCCCTCGAGGGTTCACCATAGCGTTCATACCCAGGATTTTCAAATTCCCTATTTATTCCAGAATAAATGTTTTTCTCTGAAGAACAGAATTCTCTTTTTTTCTTTTTAGGTTCACAATATGTTCCATATAATACTATTCAGCCTTAAAAAACAAAACAAACAACAAACAAAAAAACCAGAAAAGTCTGCCATTTGGAACAACATGGTTGAGCCTATATTCTCTAGGTTCAATCACATTGTTGAAAATGGCCTGGCACAGAGACACAAATATCATATTATCTCACTTATATGTGAAATCAAAAAAATCAAACTCATAGAAATAGAGAATAGAATGGTAGTTACCAGAAGCTGGGGGAATGGGATAAATGGGGAAAAAAGACATGTTGGTCAACTGGTATAGAGTTTCATTTAGATAAAATTTTGAAGTAACGTTTTAATTGATCAGTGAGTACAGTCTGGATGAATCTGGAAGAATAAAATAGAAAAAGAGTACCTTGAAAAGATTATTGATAGCAAAAATTAGACATTAAAGATTTTATCAGTGAGTGTTCAGAAAGAAGTAAATTATGGAGAAATTGTGAATCACCTTAGAAAAACCTCAATCTCTGTGAACACTATTGATAGAAATCTGAACTACAAGAACACTGCTGTTAAGTGTTTTGTGAGAATTGAGGAATATGTTGTTGGAAACTTGCCAAAGGACTCTTGTTATTTTAGTGGCAGAATGCTTAGTATAAGGATGTCCTGCAGTTATGAGGAATGACGATACGAAGAGCTATTTTTTAGTCTAAGCCTCAGAGTAATGTTCACTTTTCCCTTGATCTCTCTTGTGTCTCTAGCGTTATGAAAAGACTATACCCAGGCTGTGACACGTGGGAAAAAGTCGTTACCCTAGTTGTCCTAAACAAAGCCACCCCAAAGTTGTCCTAAACAACAAAAAGTCAAGTTACCCTAGTTGTCCTAAACAAAGCCACCTTGAATCATCTTACACCCAACCACCTCCTTACCACACGAGTCAGTCCAATGAAATTAGCAAAGCTACTTCACTGCCCACCTCAGAAGAATGAGTAAAAATCCTTTAGTTTTATGTGCCACCATATTTTTGTGATTATTTGCAATGCAGCATTATTTTCAGCCAATAGTCAATGGACATAGTGTGATTATTTATATCATCTATCTTTTCAATTAAACAATAAGCTCCATGTGGGTAGAGACTATAGCTCTATTCACGATTTAATTATCTTTCAAACTCTAGAGGGGTAAACATAGTGGGCAATGATTTCATAAGTAAGTTAAGTGGTGTTGTATAAGCAATAATAGAAACAATGAAAAATCAGCTTCTTTAGGATACTTTGTGAAAAATACGATTGGTAAATAGGGTTAGGCCAATATAAATATTTTGGAAAAAAATAAGGGAAAGAAGCAAGTACATTCACTTAGGTGAAAGGCAGGAAAGAAGCAAGTACATTCACTTAGGTGAAAGGCAGGATATGCAATAAGAATTGATAAAAAGGAAGTTGTTTAGGAACTCACCATTAATAAGTGGAGAAAAAGGGCAAAGGTACAGATTTTTGAAAAGTATATGAGATTTTATAAATCTGTCCAGGCCAGGCGCAGTGGCTCACACCTGTAATCACAGCATTTTGGGAAGCGGAAGTGGGCGGATCACCTGAGGTCAGGGGTTTGAGACCAGCCTGGCCAACATGGTGAAATCCAGTCTCCACTAAAAATACAAAAATTAGCCAGGCATGGTGGCAGGCACCTGTGATCCCAGCTACTTGGGAGGCTGAGGCAGGAGAATCACTTGAACCCGGGAGGCAGAGGTTGCAGTGAGTCGAGATTGCTGCACTGTACTGCAGGCTGGGCAAAAGAGTGAGACTCTGTCTCAAAAAAATAAATAAATAAAATAAAATAACTCTGTCCAGTATTCAGTATATTTTTCAGTGTTGTGACTTGTGCTCTAAGGTTTCAGAAACATTAATTTGTAATGACTGAAAACATTCTTTGCTCTCATTTCTTTTTTAAAAAACATAAATAGGTGACCCATGACATCCTCCTGTGTGTCTGTCCTGCCTGAATTGTAGCAGATAATCTGTACATGAGTAATGCAACTGCCCATCATCTAAATCTAATAAGGCAAATGTTTGAGAGCCATGGATGCCTGCAATTTGTCAGCATGACTACAAAAGAAGTTACTGCATCACATGTTGACTCCTTTGTCTGCCAGGATGGTACCTAAAAGGTCTTATTTTTCATAAAATTTTAAGACTTTTGGCACAGAGGCATTATGGACTTGAAATCAATAAAGTGCCAATAAAAACACTCTTTCTATCGGTGAGGATCTAGAGACACTTATGACTTCTTATGTTTGCTTGTTTAGGCATTGCTCTAATTTTTAATGTTTATATATTATTATATCTATTTCTGTAAAACTATTGAAGATATTGGATGATTTAGGTAAATATTAACTTTGGAATAATCTATAAAATTATGAAATTGTGTCAATTATTTTCCAAGTAGTTATTTACTTCGGTATTCAAGTATAACTATTGCCTACTTATATTTGTAGAATAAAATGTGTGAAATTAATTTATTATTATAGCTATTTTATTTCTGTTAGCTTATTTTTATTAGTGCAATAATATATTTCAGGTATAAATACAACTCTATTTTTGAGACATTTTAGCCAATAGCCATTTCTCTTCATATAGAAATATTATCTACTTACGAGTCAAAATTAAGAAAGAACTGAATTCAGTTAAAGAGATAAAGATTTGTTGAAATATTCGTAGCTAAACTTAGCACATTTTTTATGTTAGATGATTGATGTCTGTGAATAGAGTTGATATTTTACTTAATTTTAGTATATATTTGTCCTCCTTAAACAACATACACTAGTTTTTCTATTAATACCTTCCAAATGTCTCTTTGTATCATTTACTTACTTGAGAAACTTCAGATATTGTCATATTATGATTTAAGAGAGCAAGAGTACCCATTAATATTATTTATTAAATTGACCAGTTCATAAACATGAACACAAATGCAAGGATTTTCCCCTATAATCAATACTAGGGATGTTATTCTATGAATTGAGTTATATCAATAGCAGTCAGATAATTTGCAGAATATTATGGTGCAATCTGTGCTTTCAAAGATAGAATGTAAAAAATGTGGAAAGATGCCCCTATTGAATTATAAGAATAATGATAATTTTAGAAAAAGTTTTACACTGTAAAGTTAAAGGACCTAGGACACTAAAGTAAAAAAGTCTGTGGGTTATTTTACTGGGGAGATTTACAACCTATTCTTTGTAAGTCAGATTCTTAATAATTTCTATATATTTTAAATTAGAAAATATTCCAGGATAAACTCTATAACTGTTGCATGTATAAATGGAAGGGGTGATGCAAAACTAAAATATATATGTCTACAATTTTAAGAAAAAATGTTGTTTCAAATATTTTGAGGGTTTGTAGAAGAATATGTTTGCTTCTACAAAATCAAGAATGGTTTGCATATTGTTTAAAGAAAGAGTTGACATTTGTAGAATAAAATGTTGAAGTATTTTCTACCTTCTGATTTAGAGTCTTCATAGACAAGAATTTTACAGCTTTACATTTGCAGAATGTATAGATTTCTTCTTATTAAATATATACCATTTTGCAAGAGTTATACTACACATTGAGCATTGTGGGAATTCAAACATTAACATATAACTCTTATCTCTAAGGTGCTTATTATGCAGTTTGGGAGCTATTACACACTAATGTGAAAAACTATAAAAGCAATTGTCTTAGACCATTTGGTTCCTATAACAAATTACCATAGACTGGATGCTTAAACAACAAAAAATTATTTTTCACAGCTCTGAAGGCTGAAAGTTTGAGAACAGGGTGGCAACATAATTGGGTTCTGGTAAGGGCTCTCTGCCTGATTTGCAGAGGGTATCTTCCTGCTGTGCCCTTGCATGGTCAAAGAGAGCAGAAAGAAAGGAAAAGCACGCTTTATTGTTTTGTATCTACGTTTTGTGTTGTTAAGCTCAAACTGTTAAGAAAGGCCACAAACAAGTGAAATTTGATGTAAATAGAATTTCCCTTTAATGAAAGCACTTGTGAGGCAATATAAACTGTAAATAAATGTAGGCAGCTTGGAATCAGCAATGACTTCTGTCAAGATACTGACCCCACATAAATAGAAAATATATGTAACATGGAAGATAGAGCATAAAAGAAAATTTGAACCTACCTTATGGGTAGATTTGAATTACTGGCTTAAGAGACTGAACTTTGTTCCCTGTATGCTTACTCCAAGTGCATGGATTCTTAGAAGATACATCTGGAACCACTTCCAGAAGCAAATGAAAAAATTAGACCGCAGTCCCGTCTCCCATGTTTAAACTCATTCAGTACCATTGCGATAAGTTTTTCATGTAAGTATTGTATACAAAACTGAAAGCTAAAAAATAAATGTTCTAGGTCACAGGGAGTCAGTAAACTTTTAGGAGCAAGGGTGATTTTATTAAGAAGACTAGTATGCAGGTGGCAAAAAAATAGCTAAATAATAAATAAAATAATTTATTCACATCATCAAGAGGCACAAAGATAGAGTTGGTTTTGGTGGTCTGTGGAGGTCCCACACAGCAGACAGTCTAGCTGTTGTAAGCCATAGGGACAGAATATATATTGACTTTGCTTGTGGCACTACTGGGCCAATTATTTAGTTGGGAAATGGAGTGCCCAGTGAAGACTGTGGCAGGTAGAATTGGAATGAGGAAGCAGAAGCCATAACTGTCATCCTCATCAAGGCCACATAGAGAGGAGTTCACCATGTGAAGAAATATGAAGCATAGCATATATCTAATACAGAATGAATTATAAGAGCAGTAAATCATTAAGTAATTGCAGGTGGGAGCTTCGGAGCTGATGCCTATGGAGATCTGGAGATGTAAGGTTATTACAGCTCAGGAAAGAGCAGATAAAGACCTGAACCAGGGTAGCAGGCCTTGAAATAGAAAGGTATGTGTACCATACAAAAAATAAACTTATTCTTATCACTTTTGTATACTTGTATCGTGTCAAACACCTGAATCAACAATTTGAAAAATAGTTTTGCCCTCACCAAATTTCTAAATGGTGTAAAATTGGTTTGTCCTCCAAACAATTCTAAAAGGACTTTTTGACTTGTAGGACACATTTATTCACTTGTCCTGAAAACCCTACCAATTCTTATGATCAAATTTTTATTTCTCTTTCTGTTTCATTTGTTCCTGTTAATTTCTAACTTGCTATTTATCTCAAATCCTCTATTACATATTAGCTCACTTTCTTCAGTCCCTCTTTCCTTCTGTTCTATCGAAGTATCACTTCCTAAATAAGCCTTCTTGAGCTAGACAATATAGAATCTCACCACCACGTAACACTCCTCTTGTCTCTACTTTGATTTTATTCTAATACTATATATACTATGTACTATCTAGTATAGTGCATAGTGCAATTATATATGTGATATATATTTATGTAATGTATATCATGACCTATATTTCCCTCTATACTATAAACTGAAATAGGACACTTTTTAAATTATGCCCACTGCTATATTCTCTGCACTTAGAACATTTATTATCACATTGTAGGAATGAAATAAAATTTCATGAGTAACTTACCTAAAACTTATTTGTTAATTCTAGGGCATATCTTCAAGTTCATATTATTTTCACTTAAAAATAATTTACTTACTATTTTTTGAAACCCCACTTTATACTATGCACTACAAAAATTTTTGAATATATAGAAATGAACAAAAATGTATGGTCCCAAACTTCATGGATCTTGCAGTTTGGTAGGAATGCTGACATTTATGCAAATTATCAAACAAAAGTGTAACTGTAAAATACTACAAATGCTAAGATAACAAAATATGTTTTCATGAAAAAGCAAGCAAGGCTACTCTAAGGAGTGACTTTTTGCTAGGGTCATAAAAAGAGATCTAAGAGCTAGTTAGGCAATAGAAATAGGCAGGGCCATTGTAAATGGAATGAATGATCAGAATCAGTAAAGACTTCAGCCCGTGGAGAAGCACGAAGGTCAATATACCTGGAGCTTGTAATGAGGAAAGTTTAGACTATGATGAATTTAGAGAGACAGACAAGTACCAGAACACAAAGAAACTTTGAGGACCTATAAAAGGCACTAATATGCAACTATAGTTGGTCTACTACAGTGGTTGTCAGTCATACTAGACCCAATATCCTCTTTCTCTAACTAATGATTTATAATGCTCTTTTATTATTCAGATTAATTCAATCATTACATAACCTATGTATACACATAGTTTCAATAAAAATTCAATACACTGGTAATACTCTATATTATAAAAGAAAAAAGGAAAGCAATTGTATAATAAAATAATACGTATTTAAATCTGTGTATATGTTTCAATGTTTACATGTTGGAACATAATTCCATTATAAGACATTGAAGTAATCAAGTGGTTACATTTGTGCGTAGGGTCATCATGAATTGCCAAATTTATGAAGCAGATAAATACAAATTATTGTTGTAACTGAGATATAAGTGGTGTTATTTCAGTAGCAATGAAATAAAATTTGGTTAATTTTCGTATAAAACAAGCACATCATTTTCTTCATTTTTACTATAATTTCCTTCTTAGAAATTTTGGTATAAATTACACCTTGCAAAATATATGTGTTCATTTGTAATGTGCAGTTGGGGGTTCTAGGCTCAGATAGTTACAGATACATTTTTTCACATACATATATCTTTGTCATTCATTCAAAAATCACATATCACACAAGATGAGGGAAAATTCTTAAATGTTTAGGGTTGTTGCACAAATAACAAGAAGTCTAACATCTGATGTATAGAATGTCAATGGTGAGACCACCGTCATTTTGATTATAAGTAAAACCCTTCAAATAATTCCCAAAATGTCTCCTAAGGGGTAAAGGCACCTACTGATTTGCAAGATCAATTTTAACTTTTGAGTAAAAGTGTTTAAAATTCCAACCCACTATTAAGCTTGAATAATTAAATGCTCATTCAGAAAGCCTAGTAGAATTGAGAAAGTGGAAAGTATGCTAGAGGAATAATCTCTGAGGACTCTAATATCTCTAATGTGGCTAGAACAGATACCAATCTTTTTCTCTTCTGGATAGCACACCATTTATGTTTCTAACGTATGTCCAGGATGCCTTTTTAGTTTTATTCTTTCTTTCATTAGTTATAAAATGTAAAATATAAAAATAAGATGTGGAGCAAGATTTGTACCTCTGTAGCCTTACATCAATAGTAAATTTCATACCACATCCTTAAATTAGGACAAATGGGTTGCTTGGCTAAAATGTACCTCTGAGAACTACAAATAAGAAATTTCTTAGTCCTTCTTTTTTCTTTTTCTTTCCATTAATTGTAGTCTTCCTCATCATCATCATGGCAGTAAAAATTAAGTGATGACCACATTGTGGAAAGAGGGAAGGTGGGCAGTATTTGAAGAGTGAATCCAGAAGACATTTCTGATATCCACGGGCTGACTGTTACTTCGAGCTGGTGAGACAGCTTTGTGGTTTGCCTCTAGCTCTAAAGAGCAAACTAAACAAGGAAAAAGAACAATATTACAACTTATATATGAAAATAGTTTATTTCTGACCAGAGGCAAAATCTCTAAAGAAGCACTCTATTTTTTCTATAATTTCATAAAAGAGTGTGATGTTTTACATTATAGATAATTTTTCCTTAAAACAGTGTCCATTTCCAGGTGATTTATATCTATCCTCTCATTACCCATTCCCATTCCATAGAAAATGAATTAATAAATATTTAGGGAGTAGTGACAAACTGGAATAATTACAAATATTGACTATAAAATATGTAACACAGGATGTTATGTATTTGTTATTGAAGTGAAATTCCTATAATACATAATTAACTATTTTAGTATATCAAATTCATTTAGTTCATTAAAAATGTTGTTCAGCCACCAGTTCTTTCTGGTCTCAAAACTTTGCATCACCCCAGAACACCCTGTACAGTTTAAGTAATTACTCTCCATTCCCTTCTCCCCCATGTCCTCTGGTAATCAATAATTTTTTTTCTGTCTTTGCAGATTTGACTATTCTGGGTATTTCATATAAAAGGAATCATACAATAGGAGACCTTTTATGTATGGTTTTTTTCATTTATATAATGTGTTTGAGGTTCATACAAGTTGTAGCATATAGCAGTACTTCATTCCTTTTTTATGGCTAAATAATATTTCACTATATCTTATTTATCTGTTCATCTGTTGATGAACATTTGAGTAGTCCCATTTTTGGGCTGTTATGAATAATGCAGCTAAAACCTTCATGTATAAGTTTTTGTATGGACATATGCTTTTATTTCTCTAGTTGTAAAATGACTGGATAACATGCTGGTGCTGTGTTTACAATCTTGAGGAACCAACAAACCACAGTGGCTCCTTGTTTTCTTATGAGTTGTTGGTATTGTTTTTTAATTATAGCCATCCCAGCAGGTATGAAGTGGTAGCTCACTTGCGGTTTTTATTTGAATTTCCTTAATTATCAATGCAGCTGAACATCTTTTCATGTGTTTGTTGGTCATTTGATATCATTGTTGAAGAAATGTCTATTCAAGTCTGTTGCACATTTTTAAATTGGGTTGTTTGTCTTTTTGTCATTGAGTTACAAGAGTTTCTAATATATTTTGGATGTGAAATATTTATAAGATATATGATTTGTTAATGCTTTTTCCTGTTCTGTAGATTGTATATTTACTTTATTGGTAGACTTTAGATACATAAAATATTTCATTTTTTGTGAAGTGCAATTTATTTATTTTTTATGTCATTTTTTGTGTTCTAGGTGTCAAATCTAAAATATCTACTGTAAAATCTGAAATCATGAAGATTTATTCTTATGCTCTCTTCTAATAATTTTATTGCTTTAGCCATCACATTTAGTTGTTGATCCATATTAAGTTAACTTTTGTACTGTATGTTGAGGTAGGTACAGGTCCAAATACATTCTAATAAAATGTATTTTATTATTCAGTTATGCCAGCACCATTTGTTGAAGAGACTATTCTTTCCCATTGAATGGTCTTGGCATCCTTGTTGAAAATCCATTAGCCATAGACGTTTGGATTTCTTTTTGGAAGCTCAATTGTATTCCATTTGTCTAAATGTTTATCCTTATGTCAGTATCACACTGTTTCGATTACTGTAGCTTTATAGCAAGCAAGTTTTGAAAATTATTATGAGTCCTCCAACTTTGGTCTTCTTTTGCAATGTTGTTTTGCAATTTCATATTAATTTGGTGATTGATGTTTTATTTCTGCAAAAGAAGGCAATTGGAATTTTGATAGGGATTGTATTGAATCTGTAAAATACTTTGGGGAGTATTATCATTTTAATAATCTAAGACTTTCAATTTGTAAACATAAGATGTCTTTTCATTTACCTAGGCCTTCTTTAATTTCTTTCAGTAATGTTTTGTAGTTTTCTTTTATTTGGTTAAATTTATTTGTAGATCTTTTACTCTTATATGCTATTGTAAATGGAATTTTTGTCTATTGTAACTTGTAATTTACAATTATACTATTGTAAATGGAATTGTCTTAATTTGCTTTCAGATGAATTACTGGTGTATAAAAGCACAACTCATGTGTTGATCTTGTACCCTGTAACTTTATACAATTTGCTTATTAGCTTTAGTATATTTTGTTGCTTCTTTATGATATTTCTAGAGAGTTTTTTCATATACAATCAGGTATAGTTTATATTTTCCTTTATAATTTGGATGTCTTTTGTTTCTTTTTACTTTTGCCTAATTGTTCTGACTTGTGCTTCCAGAACAATACTGAATAACAACAGGAAAAGTGGGCATTCTTGTCTTTTTATCGATCTTAATAGAAAAGCTTTCAGTCTGTCATCACTGAATATAATGTTAGCTGTATGTTTTTACAAAATCCCTTTTAGCATGTTAAGGAAGTACCTTTCTATTTCTAGTTTACTGAGTGTTTTATTATGAAAGGGTATTGACTTTTGTCAATGATTCTTTTGAATTTATTGAGAGGGTCAAGTACTTTTAACCTTTATTAAGTTTATATAGTATATTAACATTGATTACATTGATTGATATCTTTTGTTCAACCACTCTTTTATTCCTGGAATAAAACCACCTTGCTCATTGTGTATAATCTTCTTAATGTGGCAGTGAATTCAGTTTTCTGCTATTTTGTTAAGAAACATTATGTCTATACTCATAAGGGCTATCAGTCTACTTTTCTTGTGGCATCATTTTTCTGGCTTTGGTATCAGGATAATCATGGCTTCACAGAATGTGTTAGGAATTATTCATTTCTCTTCTATATTTTGTAAGAGTTTGAATAGGGGTGGTGTTAATTCTTCTTTAAATGTGATAAAATTCACCACTGAAAACATCTGGTCCAGGGCTTTTTGTTGTTCGGACATTTGTAATCACTGATTCTATCTTTTACTTATTATAGGTTGTTGAAACTTTTATTTCTTATTGAGATTATTCATCCCTTATGATTAGTGATGCTAAACACTTTTACACACCTGCTTGTGGCTTCTATATCTTCTTTGGAAAATGTCTATTCAAGTCCTTTGCTGATTTTTAAATTGGGCTGTTTTACTGCTGTTGAATTGTGTAAGTTTTTAATATATTTTGGCTATTGACCCTTTATCAGATATATAACTTGTAGATACTTTCTCCTAATCCATAGACTCCCTTTTTCATTTGTTATTTCATTTGCTGTTCAAAAGCTTTTTAATTTGGTATAGTCTAATTTATTCATTTTTGCTTCTGTTGCTTGAGCTTTGATGTGATATACAATAATTGTCAAGGCCAATGTCAAGTAGATTTTTCCTTATGTTTCCTTTCAGAAGTTTTAGTTTTAGGTCTTAAATTTGGGTCTTTTATTCATTTTGAGATAATTTTTGTGTATGGTGGAAGATAAGGATCCAATTTTATTCTTTTTCATGTAGATATTCAGTTGGGTTCAAGAGTGTTGATTGGATGGGTGAAGTGGCTGCTTTTCTGGGTAGATCCAATGATGTAGTCTCCATTCAGCATCATCAGCTATGGTCCATGAGGACTATAGGTGTCTCAGGGATGTAGGCTGCAGGAGTCTGTGGCATCGGTAATAGCAGTATGGACTGTTAGGGTCCTTTCTAGCAAAGACTTTTTAGTTCCTCCTATTCTTATTTTCACTAGAGTTGAGAGTTTTAACTGAGGAGATTCCCTCTTGGTTTTGAGTCTGATGTGCTCCACAGACAGCCACAGCAGTGCTGGGTTCCAGGACATAAGTACTCAAAACTGTGTGTGGAACCTGGGTCCTGGTCTCAGGGTATCATGGAATTACTGTTGAATTGAATTGAATTGAATTACCTGGGACTTGGGGTGCAGGTTCACTCTCCTAGCCGTGGGTGAATACAAATTGCCCCCAAGGCTGGGATCTAAGACTTTGAGGAACACCCCCAGCAGCTGAGGCCTCAGAGGCATGAATGTAGCTATGACTTTCGCTCTGAAGGGAATAGTACAGCACCAATACAACTCTGGGGAAAAAAGAATGATATTTCAAATGTTGGTGTCTCGTGGGTCAGGGCACAGATGCAGTTTGATTCCCAGAGCTAAGTGAGCACAAGGGCAACTTGGGCCCTGGGGAATGAGGCACCATGCAGTGGTGACTCTGGATTCTGGAATGGTGGGATGTTGTAGTAGCCTAGGCCCTGTGCTGCTGCATGTTGCAGTAAGGACTCAGGAATGGTGGGGCCCAAGTTGTTCAGGCTCCAGGAGGCAGGGTAAGGGGTTGGAAGCAGTACAACTATTATTACAATTACTCCACTGGCTAGAGAGTGGGGAATCTCAGCAGTTCAGGCTCTCGAGGAGCTATTCCAGGGATACAGGGTGCTGTGGCTGTTCAGCCTGGAGTTTGTGTTGGCACAGCTTAGCCAAAGCTTTGTTTTCCTGAGACTCAAAGCAATTCATTCCAGCTCAGCCCCAGGAGAGACAGCTGTACTGCTGAACCACGATTCTCTTTCCTTGGGAAGTGGGAAGCTCAGGCTCCTCTATTGTTTTTCTAACCTTTACTTCATCTATCTCTGCTCTGATTCTTATTTCCTTCCCTCTGCTGACTTTGGTATCAGCTCTTCTTTGGTTCCTTCATGGGTAATGTTAGGTTACTGATGTGAGTTTTTTTCTTCTTTTTTAATGCAGAAATGTACAGCTATTAAATTCTCAATCAGCACTGCTTTTGCTGAATTCTGTAAATTTGATATGTTCAGTTTTCATTTTTATTCACCTCAAAGTATTTTAAATTTCCCTTGTGATTCATTCTTTGTCCCATTGGTTATTGCACAGTATGTGTTAAATTTTTACATATTTGTGAAATTACTAAAATTTCTTCTGTTATCCATTCCTACTGTTTATTCTATTGTGGTCAGATAAGCTATTTTATATAATTTCAATCTCAATCTTAAAATTTATTGAGATTTCTTTTGTAGCCTAAATATGGTATATACTGGAGAATGTCTAATGTACACTTGAGAAGAATATGTATTTTGCTGTTGTTAGGTGGAGTGTTCTGCATATATCTGTTAGATTTAATTGGTTTATAGTGTTGTTCTAGCCCTTTATTTTCTTATTAATACTTTTTCTAGTTTGTTATAGCTATTATTTAAACTGGCATATCAGTCTTCAACTGTTATTATAGAACTTTCTATTTCTCCCTTCAATTCTTTCAATATTTGCTTCATATATTTTTGTGCTCTCTTGTTTAGTGTACGTATGTTTATAATTGTTATGTATTCTTGATAAATTGGTCTTTTAATGGACATATTTTTTTCTCTTATAGAAATTTTGTCTTCAAATAGATCTTTTCTGATATTAGTACAGCTACCCCATATCTCTTAGTTGTTAATTCACTCTGTCAGTCTCTTTTTAATTGAAGAGTCAATCAATTTACATTTAAAGTGTTTATTAGTAATATAAAATTACTTCTGCCACTTTGCTATTTGTTTTCATATGTTTTTATACGCTTTATGTTCCTCCAATACTTTTTACTTTTGTTTTGATTGATTCTTTTGAGTGTACTATTTTGATTCCCTCTTTATTTTCACTTATGTATATTTAGTTATTTTCTTAGTGGCTACCACAGAGATTACAGTTAACATGCTAAATTTTTACCAGTCCAGTTTTAATTAATTCCAGTTTTAGCTTCCATGGTGTGTATTAACTTCATCTTTACACATTTAGGTTATAATTGTTACAAATTATATCTTTATATATTATATGCCCATTAACTTAGATTTATAATTATTGTCTTATGTACCAAAAAACAGAAAAGAAAAGAGAAATTAAAGTAAGAAAATTATACTAATTTTTATATTTACATTTCTATTTACTTTTACCAGAGCTCTTTATGTCTTTGCTTGGCTGTAGGTTATCATCTAGTGTCTTTTCATTTTCGCCTGAAGGAATCCTTTCATTATTTATTGTAGGGGAGGTTTACTATCAGTGAACTTCCTCGGCTTTTGTTTATCTGATAATGTCTTTCTTCTCCCTCCTTTTTGAAGAATAGTTTTATTGGATACAGAACTTGGTTGACAGGTTTTTTTTTTGTTTTGGTTTTTGTCTGTTTTTTCTCTCAGTACTTTAAATATACAATTTTTATCATCTTGCTGCCTTCTGGTCTCTATGTCTTCTGATGAGAAGTCAGTTGTTAATTTAATTGCGTGCTCTTTGTACATTATGAGTTACTTCTCTTTTGAAACTTTCAAGGTTATCTCTGTCTTTTATTTTCACAATTTAATCATAACGTGTTGGTTTAGATCTCTTTGAGTTTAACTTGTTTAAATATGTTGAGTTTTCTTATGTGTGCATTCATGTCATTCATAACATTTAGAAAGTGATTGACCATTAAAAGTATTATTTTTGTACCTTTCTTTCTCTTCTTTCTGGAACTCCCAAAATGTATATATTGTATACATGATGGTATCCCATAGGTATCATAAGATCTGTTTATTGTTTTTTTCTTCTCTTATGACTGGGAAGTAACACTCCCCTGTTTTTAATTCACAGAATTTTTTTCTCCCACCTGCTCAAATTTGCTGTTGCACACCTAGTGAATTTTCATTTTAGGTACTTTTCAAACCTCAGAAATTCTATTAGGTTTGTTTTTAAAATTTGTATTCTTTATCAATATTTACCACTTTTCCATGCATCATTCTACTGATTGCCCTTAGTTCTTTGTCTGTTTTTTTCTTTAGTTCTTTGAGCATATTTGAGAATACTTAAAATGTTTTCTTAGTAAGCTAATTTAAAATCTTTATCTAATAAGTCCAAAGTTGGAACTTTATTTATTTATTTCAACTAATAGACAATTTTTAGAGCCCTTTAGGTTTGTAGAAAAACTAAGCAGAAAATACTGACAATTCTCCAAGATTCTCAACCCCTCTGCACACGGTTTTTCCTACTACATCTTGCATTAATGTGGTACATTTATTATGATTGATAAAATACTATTGACATATTATTATAAACTAAAGTTCATAGCTTACATTAGAGTTCACCCTCTTTGTTGTAGAGTTGTATGTGTTTTGACAAATGCATAATGTCATGTATATACCATTACAGTGTCATACAGAATACTGTTCTAAAATTTCTGTGCTCCACCTATTTATCCTGCACTCCCATCGGCCAAACTCCTGGCCAGCAGTGATTTTTTACTGTCTCCAGAGTTTTGCTTTTCCATGAATGTCATATAGTTGAAATCAAACAATGTGGAGCTTTCTGAGACTGGTTTCTTTCACTTAGCAATATGGACTTAGGGGAACTTCTATTTATTTTTCTATTTATTTATTCATTTTTTTCTGTGAATGGGTCATACTTTCCTGTTTATTTGCATACATTGCAAGTTTTTTGTTGATGGCTAGAGAATTTGTATATTGGAATGTGATAACTCTGTAAATCAGATTCTCCCACTTCTCCAGGGACTGCTATTTTTAAATTTTCTTTGTGTTTTGCTATTTTTTTCTTATTAAGAGCAACAGCTGCTCATTTGTTTAATGTCTGTTTCAAATTATTTTTGCAAAGACTATATTTATTTTCCTTTGTGATTACTGAAGTCTCCGTTCCGTAATCTCTACAGTCATCCGGTGACCTGACAGATTTTTCTAACGGTCTGAATCCAGTAAGAAAAAGAAGAGGGCCGGGCACTGTGGCTCACGCCTGTAATCCCAACATTTTGGGAGACTGAGGTGGGTGGATCACTTGAGGTGAGGAGTTTGAGACCAGCCTGGCCAACATAGCAATACCCTGTCCCTACTAAAAATACAAAAAATTAGCCGGATTTGGTGACACACACCTGTAATCCCAGCTACTCAGGAGGCTGCGGCCGGACAATTGCTTGAACCAGGGAGGCAAGACTGCAGTGAACGGAGATCACACCATTGCACTCCAGCCTGGGCGACAGAGCGAGCCTCTGTCTCAAGAAAAGGAAGAAGGGAGAGAGAGAAAAAAAGATGTTTTGTCTGTTTACAGTTTTTCTGCAGGTGCCACTCAGGAAGCCACTTTAGACCAATGGCGTCGAAACAGTGGCCAGCATCACCAAGCAGATCATAACTCAAGCTTGATTTTTGAAAAATAACATCCTTACTTCTTACCCTGGCAACAGAAAGCTGCATCAGAACACAGGTTGTCATATCTACAGCTGCCTGCTACAGGAACAGGTAATTTTGGATGGTAGCTGCTATATGAAATACCAGAATTTACCAGCTTCTTTCTTTATCGAGCATTCCCCTGTATGCCACAAATAGTTGGTATCTGTTTCAAAACTCTGTAGTTTTGAAAATAACTGATTATAACAGTTTTTGTCAACTTAATAGTTGTTTTGGTGGAGGGACAAATGCCTAGAGCAGCATATCTGTCATCTTCCTTGATATCATAAAGACATGTCTTTTGATTCCAAAATTAAGTTATCTTTCTGAATAAAATTTGTTTTCCAAAAGACCCTTACTTTACAACTTGTATGTACCTTTCTCCGCCATATCATATGGCTGAGGATTAAATAAAAATATTCATTACCAAGATGCTTATTTTTATATAGAGAAATGTTCACCTTCCTAACAATACAAGAATGTACACACTTAAAAGTAATTTTAAGTACGCATATTTTCACATCCAGATTGGGACTCCTCCCACTCATCTGTCCATTCAGTGTTAGATTTTGGAAGAGGGTACATTTATACCACATAACTACAATACCCAAAGTATTTGGTATTGGGTATTACAGTAAAAGCAAACTGTCCCATGACTCTCCTACATTTTAGAGGCATAACTCTTGGCAAAATTCTGCATTTAAAAAGCAATTAAGCAGAATTTAAGTTTAATATAAAGATTGATTCCCTGACAGTAAGAGTTTTTGAATGTTAGAAAGGTTATTCTGAAGGTCTAAGTGATCTTCTCTGGAAAAAGGACATGATTACATAATATTAAAATCCCCATATAGAATTTTTTAGAATGCTTCTTCTTTGAGAACTCTACTAGTTTTAAAACTGGTAAACATGAGAGCTGCTTTTGAAATCTGGGCTCTGATGATTACTTTTTCGGAGGCCAGATGCAGCAGGCATCTGTGCCCAGCTGTTCCCAGAGGCACTTCTGCTTGAAGGGTGAACCATAGTTTATAACTGAAAATAGTCAGGGATATTCTGAAAGATATGTTAGGGGCAGAAAACCATCATGAATGTGCTGACACTCCTAAGGAAAGTCAATTTAAAATTATTTTAAGGTTTTGCATATATAAAAGTAAAAGACCAAAAGAAAGTAATGGCAAACCATTTCCCCTAATTTTGTATTTAATATATGTAGCAAGGTTAAGAAGCTACTTACTACATAGCAGAAAAGAAGTGTTGGGACAATGGAGTCTAGAATGCTAGACACAGTTTTTGTTATCCAGCCTTTTAAAAATAATTTAATATATGAATCACAGCAAAATTAATAAAAGCTTTGAAAATGTGTAAATATTTTAAAATAGCAGCATTATAATTAAATCACTCATGAATAACTTAGGGTTAGAATATCTTTTTCTAGCCTTATCTTCTTTCAAAATTGAAATAATAATAAGCATGAAATTTTGTATCCCACTTTTTTAAGCAATAACTTAGTATTTTCCTTTTTACATAAATATTTGTGTAAACATGCATATAGGTGGCATAACTGTCTAACTGCATACCATCATATGGAGGTTTTACAATATATCTAAGTATTCCCTAAAGTTTGCTGTATCAGGATTAATTCTGAGAATCAACATTACAATGTCAAATAAAGTGGATATATATTTCTGTTATGTAAATAGCATTATAGTCCCAATTTTTACATGATCAATGAAAAAATTACATCTTCAAATGCCTTCTTAGCATACGTAGGAATTTGCATATTTTTCATACATAATTTATTGTTGAGAAGTGTGCATTATTGCTTTTCATAATAAACAAATCATGGCTGATCAATTTTAATTGTACTGTTTTTTTCTACTTCTCTCTACTCTATTTCATTTTTTGGTATCTATGTTTCTAAGTATTCTTTTCTGAGGCCCCTTTTTATAGGTTTTAGATCCAGAGCAGCCACTTGCATTAAATGAAATTGAATATTTACCCATATTTTTATATCCTTTTAATAATTTACATAACATTCAAATTACTCATTGTGGCAATTTTTAAATTTACTCTCAATCAATCCTCTTGATCCTAGAGTTCCTTTTTGGGATGTGGGGTGGAAGGTCAGATTTCAAAATCTTTATATATTTATCTGTTGGATTATATATAGCAGTATATTTTATCTCTCTATGATAATTTCTTCTTGCTAAACCTTCTAAAAGTATTTTTGTTTTCATAAATTTTATGCTTTTATTAATCAGATACAGTTGTGACTACATTACATAATAGTGAATTAATACCCTTTGTCAAACATATTTGTAAACCTCAATAATTTAATTTCTTTGATATCAATAATGTCACTTTTTATTGAAATGAATCAATCTCTGTCCATGCTTTTGTTTTAAACTTTGTATTTAATTATATTTTACATGTGTCTCTTAGAGTAAGACAACTGGTATTTGTTTAACTTAAAAAGTCATATTTGTATATTTGCTTTTCTTTATGAAGCATTAAGTTTATTTTTTATATTATCACAATATATTTAGGAGAAGCACATCTGGAATGGTGTAATGAGGAATTCCAGAAATCATCTGTTCCTCAATGAAAACCAAAAAAAAAAAAAATGATAAAAATTATCAATATAAATCTTTCA
>NW_016803633.1:1148625-1179732 GCF_001698545.2 Rhinopithecus bieti | reverse complement strand
TTTTTGAGATGGAGTCTCACTCTTTTGCCCAGATTGGAGTGCAGTGGTGCAATCTCAGCTCACTGCAAGCTCTTACAAGCATACTTTTTAAAGCCAAAGTTAAGGAACCTTGAAGCAGCAAGAGGAAAGTCACTCATCATGTACAAAAGATTCTTCATAAGATTAATAACTGACTTCCTATCAGAAATTATGAAAGTCAGAAGGCACTGGGAATTACATATTCAAAGGATAGAAAGAAAATGGCAATCAACCATAAAATTTTAAATGATATAACCTGCAAAAAGGAAAGAGTAATTATGACATTTGAAGTTAAATAAAAATGGAGGCTGGGCACATTGACTCTCGCCTGTAATCTCAGCACTTTGGTAGGCCAAGATGGTTGGATCACTTGATAGCAGGAGTTCAAGACCATCCTGGCCAACATGACGAAATTCTGTCTCTACTAAAGATATATAAACTAGGCAGGCATGGTGGTGCACTCTTATAATCCCAGCCTCTCAGGAGGCTAAGGCATGAAAATCACTTGAACCCAGGAGGCAGAAGTTGCAGTGAGCTGAGATCACACCACTGTACTCCAGCCTGAGCAACACAGTAAGACTCTGTCTCAAAAAAAATTAAAAATAAATAAAAATGGAAAGATTTGTTGTGAGTAGACTTTTCCTACAATTAACACTAAAGGACTTTAGGCTGAAAAAAAGGGAACTTGTATCTACCTGAAAAAATAAAGAGGACTAATAAGTTTATCACATAAGTAAACATAAACATAATTGAAATGTACTTTTGTTGTGACATTTTTGTTCTTATGTCTGATATAAAAATAACTACATAAAGCAATAATTATAAAATTATATTAATGGATTATATTGTATGAAGATGTATCTTACATGCAATATTAGCATAAAGGAGTGGGCAAAACTGGAACTATTTTGAGGTAAATATTTTAAAATATATATTATTGAAATTATGCTGATATTAATATGAACTGGATGGTAATTGTGATCTCAGAGTAACCACTAAGAAAATAACACAGAAAAGCTAATATTATATATGATATACTGGAAATTTTAAATGGTGTGCTAGAAAATACAAGTTTAACAAATTTAAGGTTGCATTGGAAGAACAGATTAACAAAAAAGTCATAAGATATATAGGAAACAAAGAAAAATAGCAGGTCTAAATCCTACATTATCAGTAATTATTTTCAATGTGAATGGAATAAACAAGTCAGAGATTGAAAACATGGATAAAAAAGAGTATGATGCAACTAAATGCAGCTCACAAGAGGCGCACTTCACAGTCAAAGACACAAATAACTTGAAAGTAAAAGAAGAGAAAACAATATACCATGTAAGCCATAAGCAAGAGGGCTAAAGTAGCTTGCTAATATCAGACAAAATAGACATTAAGACAGAAGTTTTACGAGAGACAAAAAAAAGTGTTTAACATTGATGGCATTCTAACTCAACAGAAGTACATAAAAATAGTAAATGCATGTTTTCTGAGCAACAGAGACCCAAAATACATGAAGGAAAAATGGACAGAACTGAGGGGAGATTGGTAATTCAAGAGTAATATTTGGAGATTTCAATAACAATATGCCTGTTTCTCGTCTGTTATCATGACTTCTGAAATTCACACTTTTAGTTACTGTTCTCTTATAAATAAAATTTTGTTAGCTTGTATATTTTATGTTAATTTGTAAACTATTCAATTTTAACTTAATTGAAATAAAACATATTTTTTCAATTTTAAGAATCATGGAGAGTAACTCTTGAGGCACCTTATATTGAAAGAAATATACAAACTTCTATTTTCCTTAATTTTCACCCTACTACTTTATGGTTTTACTTAATTATTTATTAATCAATGTTCAGTGACAAAATGATCAAATGTCTGTTATGTGTTTATATGTGTCTTTTACTTTTTATTTTAGACTCCTAATCCAAATTTTATAACATCATTTTAAATAATAATGATTTATTTAATTATTAACTTCACAAAGTAGAATTTAAATGAGCTTTATAAAACAGTACATGAATTCAATACATTTTTCATCCAAATTATTTGGTTATAATCAAGACCAGTATTCCACTGATGCCACATCAGAAGCACATAGACTAGGACATAGAAGGAATATGNGTCTTTTACTTTTATTTTAGACTCCTAATCCAAATTTTATAACATCATTTTAAATAATAATGATTTATTTAATTATTAACTTCACAAAGTAGAATTTAAATGAGCTTTATAAAACAGTACATGAATTCAATACATTTTTCATCCAAATTATTTGGTTATAATCAAGACCAGTATTCCACTGATGCCACATCAGAAGCACATAGACTAGGACATAGAAGGAATATGGAGGAATACTACTTTCATTATAAAAATATAAACATGACTTTATGAAATTTATACTCCTTTGTCGTTCATGGCTCACTGCTCAACACCTAAAATAAAATTGTAATAATACATTGGAGCATTGTATCCTGCCATTATCATTCAGGAAAAACAAATAGGTGAAATTCATTTAGCAATAGTTGTGTGGGTATTTTTAAAATGAGGCTTTGTCTACTTTAGGTTCCAAAATCCTGAATACATTTGACAAATATCATCCACCAAGGCAATAAATCTAAATATATTATGCCTAAAGTAATTCTTATGTTAGAATTTTGTAGAAATACATACCTCATTTAGATTAACTCAACCCACATTAATAAAAGTTAACTTTATAAAATGTGCTATATAATTACTATATAATTATCTAGTATATTTTTATACTGTAGATATGAATAGCAGACAATATTCCTATTTTTTATAAACTATCTTATACAATGTCTTTATAATAGTTACCTTGACAGATAACATAAACTTTACTCAAGTTGATTACGCTAAAACATGGTATAGTATAAATAGCCTTAAACTCTACCATAATATATGACATTTAACAACTATGTGACCTTTGAGAAACTAAACTCTTGTATTCACTAGAATAAAAACTAAGTCATGCCAGTCAAAAGACTCAAAATGTAATAGCTTAAGGAATATGGTTTATTTTATTTTTCTGCAAAATTTCAATATTGCATGTCATCTTTCAGATTGAAACTAGTATTTATCATAAGTGGTACTAGCTAGTGGAAGGGGAAAGAAAGAGTATAGGACATGTATAGTTGATAATTATTTTCTGGACCTGTGTCAGCAACACATATTTTTCAAAATATTCCTAAGTTAGAATTTAGTATTATGGCAACACATAACAGGATCATGGTTGTGGTCTATCTAGACAACCATGTACCCAGCCACAATTTTATCACTATAAATGAGAAAAAAAACAGATTTTGTTCAACAACTATTTAGTATACTTACCAACATTTTCTACTCATCAATTAACTTATCTGTAAAATAGTTAAATATGCATTACCTACTACTCAGACTGTTGGAAATATTAAATAATATAAAGAATGGAAAAATGTGTTATGTATTTCATTATCAGTTCCTCTCTGTATTCTGTCCTTCATGAGAAACAATGTTTTCTTCATAATATATATTGAATTACAAAAAAATATTAAAATTTGAAGCAGGGGTTATTGATTTTAATGTGTATAACTGTCACAAAAGAATTTGTTTAATGTGTATATATACAATGTTGTCTCCAGAGATGCTAATTTATTCTTGATGAGGGGGGGCATCTTTACTTTTAGCAAATCTTCCAGGTGATGGTTATGAGGCATTTTCTAGATTTCTGAATGAAATTAAAATGCAGTTTTAATTTCAACTTTTCATTCATTCCAATGTGTCTATTTTAAAAGCAAGGGTAATAAAATATTCACATTGGACTAAATTACAGTGTCTCTAGATATTTAGTATGGTTCATTTTGATTTGGAGTAATTAGAAAGAGGCTTCTTTTATTGTTTCTTTTACAATTAAATCAAAATATGAAAACCTGCATGTATGGTGTGAATTTATAAGTACGGATATTTCTAAAATCTGGTAAATAAATTTTAATTCCTGATGCATGTAGGATAAATGTAACAACTGAAATGTTTATAGGCATATAAGATTTCTGTGTTTTGCTCAGGCGGAAAGTTCCAGAGGAAATAATCTTGTTTCTGTTCCCAGCATCTTTAAATAAGTGGCATCTGTCTAAAACTACCTTTAAGTACATCTGTGAGTGGTAAAGACGCTACCATCTATGCAGTCTGAAGAGTGTATGTTACACAACAAAATATTATCTATCTTAATTTGTCTTGCAGATTATACAATAATGATTTGTTTATAAGCATCAGATCTTTTTGTTTTTATTTCTAGCAGAGTGCAGCTGCTTCAAATGTTATCTATTTTTTCTTTTTTCCTTTTTTTTTTTTTTTTTTTTTTTAAGACGTACAGAGACTTACACTCTCTCTCAGGCTGGAGTGCAATGGCGCGATTTCGGCTCACTGCAACCTCCACTTCCCGGGTTCAAGCAGTTCTCCTGTCTCAGCCTCCCCAATAGCTGGATTACAGGCACCTACCACCATGGCCAGCTAATTTTGTGTGTATGTATGTATATATTTATTTATTTTGAGACAGAGTTTTGCTCTTGTTGGCCAGACTGGAGTGCAATGGGGCAATCTCAGCTCACTGCAACCTCCACCTCCTGGGTTCAAGCTATTCTCCTGTCTCAGCCTCCCCAGTAGCTGGATTACAGGCACCCACCACCATGCCCAGCTAATATCTGTTGTTTTGTTTGTTTGTTTGTTTATTTATTTATTTATTTATTTTGAGACAGAGTTTCGCTCTTGTTGCCCAGACTGGAGGGCAATGGCACAATCTCGGCTCACCGCAACCTCCGCCTCACAGGTTTTAGCGATTCTCCTGCCTCCTGAGTGGCTGGGGTTACGGGCATGTGCCACCAGGTCAGGCCAATTTTGTAGTTTTAGTAGAGATGGGGATTGCCATGTTGGCCAAGTTAGTCTCAAACTCCTGACCTCAGGTGATCTGCCTACCTCGGCCTCCCAAATTGCTGGGATTATTGGCGTGAGCCACAGCGCCTGGCCAAATGTACCTACTTTTAATATTGCCCCATAAATCGCAGCCTATCTTTCAACTTACAGTAGAGAGAGAATGACCGCCTCAAAGTTTTAGGTATAGATTAGCTTTTCATGCTACAAATTTATAGATGTTAATCTTTTCTGGCTCAGGGGCCCCTATGAAAATGCAATATACATATACACACAACATTGTGTATACAATTTTAAGATGATTATATTTCTTTACCCAGGTTTATATTTTTTTTACCACACTTGCCTGGATAAGCGCCCCAAAGACAGCTTTGGTGTCTAAAACCGGGAATGGATTTGCTAATCTCTATTCTTCTCTGAGAGTTTGCTTTTCTTTTAAGTGTAGTATAATCAGATGTTTGTCCTCGCCCAAGTCTCACATTGAAATGTAATCCCTAATTTTGGAGGTGCGGCCTGGTGGTAGGTAATTGGATCCTGGGATTGGGTTTCTCTTGAATGGTGATATGGTTAGGATTTGTGTCCCCACTAAAATCTCATCTTGAATTATAAACCCCATAATACTTATGTGTTAAGGGAGAGACCAGGTGGAGGTAATTGAATCATGGGGCTGGTTTCCCCAGGCTTTGCTCGTGGTGTGAGTTCTCATGAGATCTAATGGTTTTATAAGGGGCTCTTCCCCTTCACTCTCCTTCCTGCTTCCTCCGGAAGAGGGCGCCTTGCTTCCCCTTCACCTTCCCCATGATTGTAAGTTTTCCTAGTCCTCCCCAGCTAGGCTGAACTGTGAGTCAATTAAACCTCCTTATTTTATAAATTACTCAGTCTTGGGCATTTATAGCAGTATGAAAATGAATTAAGGATGGCTTAAAATGTATTTTCTTGCTGATTTGACTTCCTTATAGATTTTGGATATCAGTCCTTTCCCATATGCAGAGTTTGCAAATATTTTCTCCCATTCTACAGGTTGTCTGTTTACTCTGTTGATAATTTCTTTTACTGTGCAGATGCTTTTAGTTTAATTAGGTCCCATCTATTTATTTTCGTTTTATTGCATTTGCTTTTGGATTGTTGGTCATAAACTCTTTGCATAAACTAACTTCTAGAAAAGTTTGACTGATGTTATCTTCTAGCATTTTATAGTCAGGTTTTAGATTTAAGTATTTGGTCCATCTTGAGTTGATTTTGTATGAGAGATGAAGATTCAGCTTCATTCTTCTATATGTGACTTGCCAATTATCCCAGCACCATTTATTGAATAGAGTGTTCTTTCCTCACTTTATGTTTTGTTTGCTTTGTTGAAGATTGATTAGCTGTAAGGATTTGGCTTTATTTCTTGATCCTCTATTCTGTTTTCTTGATCTTTATGCCTGTTTTATACCAGTATCATGCTGTTTTGCTAAACATAGCCACATAGTGTAGTTTGAATTGATGTAATGTGATGTCTCCAGATCTGTTCTTTTGCTTATATCCAAGGAAACAAAGGGACATGAGTATTCAGAAATCTATGAGGTAGGCAGATGGCACTGGGAAGAAATTCTTAATAGGCAGGGTCCTATCTGTTAGTCCAATGTAATGTTGGATATCTTTTGATAAGTATGTGTGGAGGAAGAATGGAAAGGAAAATATGTGGGGATTAAGCTTCAAGAAAAGGAAGAATTTTATCATTTGATCCCTAAATAACCATTCTGAAGAAAGACAAACAAAACGAATGATAATGATATGCTGTGAATCCAAAGAAACAATTTAAATTTTAATCTTTGCCCCTGATACCAAAGTTTAGGTCCCAGAAATTCAATATACTTTCCTCTGTTGGTCAAAGTTAAGTGTTCCTCAAACTTAGGCATTTGGAGGCTGGAGTTCATGAGTTGAAACACAGGAACATAAAGATAATTAAAATATTCTGAATTCTGCATCTAGGTCAATACTAGACTTTTCTAAGATGCTTTTAATTAAATTCCAAGTCCTTTATTATCATTAAAAATTTGAAACCCATTGATAATTTAAAAATATGCTAATTCATTTTCATTACTTATGTCATTATCTACATTTTAAGATATCTAATAATTATATGACATTTTGCATCTTAAAAATTACATTTAAGTATACATTTTAAATTGTTTTATACTTTGCTGGAGACATGAAATCTTAACAATAACAATAAATTAACCCATTTATGTCAGAGGTTGCAAATTTTTTGTGTGTTAAAAATCAAACCTTGGTGATGACCTTGAGCAGTAGGATATAAATAACTCCCACAAGCTTAGTGTTCCAATAATGGAACACTAGGCATAAGTAGGTGTAAAATAAAGTTAAAAACAAAATAGTTATATTTCTTGGTTTATTTATCACTATTTACAGTTTACTATTCATTTCTTATATTCTAGTACAGTTGAAAAAATATGTAGGGGAAAGGGATGATTAACTCTAACCCTGATAACTCAGAATTTGTACAAAATTTGAAGTATGGTTAATGTATGTGATATCTAAATATAACAGTGTTATCAAATATTGTGGGGAGTGGGGTGGGGTTAAAACAGTTTACAAAAGTTCAATTTTCTGGGTTTCAGTTTTCTCATCTGTGGAAGAAGGAATTTTGACTAGCTTCAATTGGTCTTAACTTGGAAGAGGTCTATTACGTAGGGCATTTAGACAAAAAGGGCATATTTTGTTTGTTCTTGTTTTCTCTGTGACTCTGGTACACTATTGACAGTTAACAAGATAACTAGGGGAACTAACTATTTGTAAGATTCAAGATGGTTTCTCCCAATGAATGATTTCGTATTTGCTGTCAATTTCATTGAACTGTGTAACACCTCAGTTTCATAAAGCATAAAACAGATAATATAATAAAGGCCTAGCTAAAATGCCAAGAAAACTATATTAAGAAACACAGAACTTGAGTGTTTTTGACGTCCTTTACAGTTGCATTATTCATGGGTATGGAAATACAGTGCTTTATAGCTATTTAATTTTTAAAATATGATTGTTTTGCTTTTATCTAGATTCTCTAATAGCGTCTGCTCAGCAAAGTTTCTATCATCATACATTATCTATACTTTAAAAATATTTTGTATATTTTCCAGTGTTTTGCAATCAGTGACTAATAGATATATGAGTTTTTTGAGTTATTGAATAAAAACTGACTAGTGTTCTAATTATTTATCCTATGTGCTTTTTAGAGTAAAATAATATTTTAGTCTAAAAATTCATTTTCCCCTGTTCTATAACCTTTCTCAAAACTAGATTATATTATTTTTTAAAACACTTACGTTAGTTCAAATTTTCTGCTGCTTTTGGCTGCACTAGCTATTTTTCTTCTTCCTTTCATTTTTATCATTTCTGAGATTAATAAAAAATATTATTCTAACGTATCAATCTTCATGATAGTGAATACTGAATTTAAGGTTAAAAGTGATTTAGAACTTGAATCTTTATCTCACTAACTTATAACTTTACGAAAAAAATATTTTTTGAGCGGAAATTTTCTTCTTTTCCTCTCAGGCTAAAGGTTAATATTTTGAAAAGTTTAGACAAAATCAATTTAGTAACTATTTTTTTCTCTGTACTTAGATGAGAGTGAAAGTTAATTTTCCCACACAGACAAAAATCCCCCCAGCATTTATTTGCACTCACATTGCTCAAGAGCAACTAATGTATGAACCTGAAACTTGGTAGTACTGGAGCCCTCGTTGTGGAAGGAAAAAAATAGATAAATATGTAAATTTTTTTCAAGTTTTTTGAAAGTTATAATGATTTATATGTGAAAGTTTATGGAATGTATTATGGATTTTTGTTCGATTTCTTCAGTGGTAAGCACTGCATTAATAGATGAATATAAAATCTAAATTAAAAATTCTCAATTCTAATTTTCATCTTTGCTGTCAATATCTTGTAGCTTTGCATTCTCAGTCTCTATTTTTTTTTTTTTTTTTTTTTTTTTAAGACGTACAGAGACTTACACTCTCTCTCAGGCTGGAGTGCAATGGCGCGATTTCGGCTCACTGCAACCTCCACTTCCCGGGTTCAAGCAGTTCTCCTGTCTCAGCCTCCCCAATAGCTGGATTACAGGCACCTACCACCATGGCCAGCTAATTTTTGTGTGTATGTATGTATATATTTATTTATTTTTGAGACAGAGTTTTGCTCTTGTTGGCCAGACTGGAGTGCAATGGGGCAATCTCAGCTCACTGCAACCTCCACCTCCTGGGTTCAAGCTATTCTCCTGTCTCAGCCTCCCCAGTAGCTGGATTACAGGCACCCACCACCATGCCCAGCTAATATCTGTTGTTTTTGTTTGTTTGTTTGTTTATTTATTTATTTATTTATTTTTGAGACAGAGTTTCGCTCTTGTTGCCCAGACTGGAGGGCAATGGCACAATCTCGGCTCACCGCAACCTCCGCCTCACAGGTTTTAGCGATTCTCCTGCCTCCTGAGTGGCTGGGGTTACGGGCATGTGCCACCAGGTCAGGCCAATTTTTGTAGTTTTAGTAGAGATGGGGATTGCCATGTTGGCCAAGTTAGTCTCAAACTCCTGACCTCAGGTGATCTGCCTACCTCGGCCTCCCAAATTGCTGGGATTATTGGCGTGAGCCACAGCGCCTGGCCAAATGTACCTACTTTTAATATTGCCCCATAAATCGCAGCCTATCTTTCAACTTACAGTAGAGAGAGAATGACCGCCTCAAAGTTTTAGGTATAGATTAGCTTTTTCATGCTACAAATTTATAGATGTTAATCTTTTCTGGCTCAGGGGCCCCTATGAAAATGCAATATACATATACACACAACATTGTGTATACAATTTTAAGATGATTATATTTCTTTACCCAGGTTTATATTTTTTTTACCACACTTGCCTGGATAAGCGCCCCAAAGACAGCTTTGGTGTCTAAAAACCGGGAATGGATTTGCTAATCTCTATTCTTCTCTGAGAGTTTGCTTTTTCTTTTTAAGTGTAGTATAATCAGATGTTTGTCCTCGCCCAAGTCTCACATTGAAATGTAATCCCTAATTTTGGAGGTGCGGCCTGGTGGTAGGTAATTGGATCCTGGGATTGGGTTTCTCTTGAATGGTGATATGGTTAGGATTTGTGTCCCCACTAAAATCTCATCTTGAATTATAAACCCCATAATACTTATGTGTTAAGGGAGAGACCAGGTGGAGGTAATTGAATCATGGGGCTGGTTTCCCCCAGGCTTTGCTCGTGGTGTGAGTTCTCATGAGATCTAATGGTTTTATAAGGGGCTCTTCCCCCTTCACTCTCCTTCCTGCTTCCTCCGGAAGAGGGCGCCTTGCTTCCCCTTCACCTTCCCCCATGATTGTAAGTTTTCCTAGTCCTCCCCAGCTAGGCTGAACTGTGAGTCAATTAAACCTCCTTATTTTATAAATTACTCAGTCTTGGGCATTTATAGCAGTATGAAAATGAATTAAGGATGGCTTAAAATGTATTTTTCTTGCTGATTTGACTTCCTTATAGATTTTGGATATCAGTCCTTTCCCATATGCAGAGTTTGCAAATATTTTCTCCCATTCTACAGGTTGTCTGTTTACTCTGTTGATAATTTCTTTTACTGTGCAGATGCTTTTTAGTTTAATTAGGTCCCATCTATTTATTTTCGTTTTTATTGCATTTGCTTTTGGATTGTTGGTCATAAACTCTTTGCATAAACTAACTTCTAGAAAAAGTTTGACTGATGTTATCTTCTAGCATTTTTATAGTCAGGTTTTAGATTTAAGTATTTGGTCCATCTTGAGTTGATTTTTGTATGAGAGATGAAGATTCAGCTTCATTCTTCTATATGTGACTTGCCAATTATCCCAGCACCATTTATTGAATAGAGTGTTCTTTCCTCACTTTATGTTTTTGTTTGCTTTGTTGAAGATTGATTAGCTGTAAGGATTTGGCTTTATTTCTTGATCCTCTATTCTGTTTTCTTGATCTTTATGCCTGTTTTTATACCAGTATCATGCTGTTTTGCTAAACATAGCCACATAGTGTAGTTTGAATTGATGTAATGTGATGTCTCCAGATCTGTTCTTTTTGCTTATATCCAAGGAAACAAAGGGACATGAGTATTCAGAAATCTATGAGGTAGGCAGATGGCACTGGGAAGAAATTCTTAATAGGCAGGGTCCTATCTGTTAGTCCAATGTAATGTTGGATATCTTTTGATAAGTATGTGTGGAGGAAGAATGGAAAGGAAAATATGTGGGGATTAAGCTTCAAGAAAAGGAAGAATTTTATCATTTGATCCCTAAATAACCATTCTGAAGAAAGACAAACAAAACGAATGATAATGATATGCTGTGAATCCAAAGAAACAATTTAAATTTTAATCTTTGCCCCTGATACCAAAGTTTAGGTCCCAGAAATTCAATATACTTTCCTCTGTTGGTCAAAGTTAAGTGTTCCTCAAACTTAGGCATTTGGAGGCTGGAGTTCATGAGTTGAAACACAGGAACATAAAGATAATTAAAATATTCTGAATTCTGCATCTAGGTCAATACTAGACTTTTCTAAGATGCTTTTAATTAAATTCCAAGTCCTTTATTATCATTAAAAATTTGAAACCCATTGATAATTTAAAAATATGCTAATTCATTTTCATTACTTATGTCATTATCTACATTTTAAGATATCTAATAATTATATGACATTTTGCATCTTAAAATTACATTTAAGTATACATTTTAAATTGTTTTATACTTTGCTGGAGACATGAAATCTTAACAATAACAATAAATTAACCCATTTATGTCAGAGGTTGCAAATTTTTTGTGTGTTAAAATCAAACCTTGGTGATGACCTTGAGCAGTAGGATATAAATAACTCCCACAAGCTTAGTGTTCCAATAATGGAACACTAGGCATAAGTAGGTGTAAAATAAAGTTAAAACAAAATAGTTATATTTCTTGGTTTATTTATCACTATTTACAGTTTACTATTCATTTCTTATATTCTAGTACAGTTGAAAAAATATGTAGGGGAAAGGGATGATTAACTCTAACCCTGATAACTCAGAATTTGTACAAAATTTGAAGTATGGTTAATGTATGTGATATCTAAATATAACAGTGTTATCAAATATTGTGGGGAGTGGGGTGGGGTTAAAACAGTTTACAAAAGTTCAATTTTCTGGGTTTCAGTTTTCTCATCTGTGGAAGAAGGAATTTTGACTAGCTTCAATTGGTCTTAACTTGGAAGAGGTCTATTACGTAGGGCATTTAGACAAAAGGGCATATTTTGTTTGTTCTTGTTTTCTCTGTGACTCTGGTACACTATTGACAGTTAACAAGATAACTAGGGGAACTAACTATTTGTAAGATTCAAGATGGTTTCTCCCAATGAATGATTTCGTATTTGCTGTCAATTTCATTGAACTGTGTAACACCTCAGTTTCATAAAGCATAAAACAGATAATATAATAAAGGCCTAGCTAAAATGCCAAGAAAACTATATTAAGAAACACAGAACTTGAGTGTTTTGACGTCCTTTACAGTTGCATTATTCATGGGTATGGAAATACAGTGCTTTATAGCTATTTAATTTTAAAATATGATTGTTTTGCTTTTATCTAGATTCTCTAATAGCGTCTGCTCAGCAAAGTTTCTATCATCATACATTATCTATACTTTAAAATATTTTGTATATTTTCCAGTGTTTTGCAATCAGTGACTAATAGATATATGAGTTTTTTGAGTTATTGAATAAAACTGACTAGTGTTCTAATTATTTATCCTATGTGCTTTTAGAGTAAAATAATATTTTAGTCTAAAATTCATTTTCCCCTGTTCTATAACCTTTCTCAAAACTAGATTATATTATTTTTTAAAACACTTACGTTAGTTCAAATTTTCTGCTGCTTTTGGCTGCACTAGCTATTTTCTTCTTCCTTTCATTTTATCATTTCTGAGATTAATAAAAAATATTATTCTAACGTATCAATCTTCATGATAGTGAATACTGAATTTAAGGTTAAAAGTGATTTAGAACTTGAATCTTTATCTCACTAACTTATAACTTTACGAAAAAAATATTTTTTGAGCGGAAATTTTCTTCTTTTCCTCTCAGGCTAAAGGTTAATATTTTGAAAAGTTTAGACAAAATCAATTTAGTAACTATTTTTTTCTCTGTACTTAGATGAGAGTGAAAGTTAATTTTCCCACACAGACAAAATCCCCCCAGCATTTATTTGCACTCACATTGCTCAAGAGCAACTAATGTATGAACCTGAAACTTGGTAGTACTGGAGCCCTCGTTGTGGAAGGAAAAAAATAGATAAATATGTAAATTTTTTTCAAGTTTTTTGAAAGTTATAATGATTTATATGTGAAAGTTTATGGAATGTATTATGGATTTTGTTCGATTTCTTCAGTGGTAAGCACTGCATTAATAGATGAATATAAAATCTAAATTAAAAATTCTCAATTCTAATTTTCATCTTTGCTGTCAATATCTTGTAGCTTTGCATTCTCAGTCTCTATTTCACAAGACAGGGGAGAAAGTAGCAGTAATCAGTTGGTATCCTGCACTGTTGTGAAATGTGATAATTTTCTGATATGTATGTAAACTTTACTGAGCTTCAGTTAAAAGTTGTGTGTCAAATGCATTAAGGAAATCAAGTAGAATTGCAGAAGGAGATTACTTTCAATTCACATGCCTTATTCCATGCACTCTGCATGGTTCCCTAGGAATAAAACCTTCAATTCACACTGTTATCTCATGTATTTGCTTACAATGCTGAGTCTGATCTATTTTGAGTCCTCCTTGGCATAATTTACTTGCAAATAACTAGTATTAGAAAAAGGACCAGTAAAGGGAAGGAGTTTGAGTTTGCTACTGAAATGTTTTATCTTTCCTTAGCAGCAGAATATAAAGTCAAGCCCTTCAAAAATACCTACCTGGTGGCCCAGTGCTAGAAGTTAGACTTTATGTGACTCTATAGCATTTTCTGAGCTTACCTATTTTCCAATTCAACTATTAATATAGTTAATTCAGTATCAATGATATAGTAAACATAAAGTTGTGGGTAAATTGCTCTCTACCATCTTATTTATCCAAGAGTCATTTACATTTCATAAATTTGAGAGTAGTTCCTCTGTGTTGGCTCTTAACACACATCAAGGTTTGCAATCAAATGGCTGCACAATGACACCAGTGAAATGCCATCTCTACTACTTGTTCTTTGATAGCAGCAAAATTCACTATACTGAGTTCTAAAATAGCCTCCTGAATTGCATTTAATACACTTCCAACATTATTTTCACTGACCCATATATTTGGCAACCAAAACCAATTACAAGCCTTATTAAAACTTGATACAATAGAAAAGTTATTTTACTGGCACCTTATTTTGTGCCCGTGCTACTTTAGATTTACATTTATTCACTATGGGCCATATGATGCCCTATCATGGGGAAAAATGAAAGAGGAACAAAATTCACTGAAATCTACTTGAGAAAAACAAGAGTGCAATTTGCCACCCAGCATGCCCTCCGATATGCACAAACAAGAACTTGTCATAACCATCTGTAGCTCTGTTTACAAGAAGAGGCACACAGGCCAGAAACCAGAGGAAATCTGTCTGAATTAATAAATATGTGTAAGAGGAGTTTGCAAGAAATACATCTTTAGCAGCTACGGGCAAGTCTGTTTTTGAGTGCAAAACTTCAAATCAACAAAAAGTTCACTGTCGGCCCAAGTTTGTTTTCATTTTGATTTTCAGAAACATGCCGCAGCATCAGAAAAGATGTTTTGGCAGCAGAAGAGGTTACTAATGAGGGCACATTTTATTCACAAATATGTTATGTTTTTTGACAATTTGGTATGTTAATGCTTTAATAATGATAATATAATGACAACATTAATTAGACATTTACTGTGTGAAAGAAATGGTGTTGATTCCCGTATTTACATTTTAATGCTCAAAGTATACATACAGTATACTTCCATTTTGTAGATAAAGGTATGAGGTACTTACCTCAAAATTACATAGATGGTACACAGAAGCAAAACTGCAGCTTGAATCTAGGCAAACTGTTTATTATATCATACCTCCTGCTAGTTTAGCAATAAATCACAGGAGAATGAAAACTCTATGTTAAGGGTTCATTAAGAACTAACTGTACCCTGTTACTCAGCTGTTTATTGAATGATAGGCAGTGGGTATTTGTAGCTTATGGAATATTGATTATGCTGGGGCATGACATGTGTCTCTTGAAAGAAAATGATCTTAAGACATAGATGCCAAATATAGTACTGTTTGTATACAAAATGCATTGGTATTTTACTTAATTTTCTAGAATACTAAATTTCAAAATCTCTATGATGATCTGCAATAACCTACATAACCTTCCTGTATCCCTGACTTTATTTCTCACTGTTTTACATTTTCCTCATTCCTTTACAGTTGTACCCTCTGGAGTCGCCCTCTCTTTAGGAAGTCAGATGCCCTGGCTGTTTGTCTAACTGGAATTCTCTTGCTGCACATATTTACATGACTCTCTTTCAACTACTTTTAGATTTTGCTCAAATGTCATCTCCTCTTTGAGGCCTACTCTGGCCACCCTATAGAAAAATACAATTATCTCCCATAATACTTATTGACTTGCTATGTTTCATTTTATTTGTTAGCATCCATCACAACCTAATAAAATGTATATTTTTTATATATTCACTTTTTTACTGTCCATCTCACTGGCATGTAATCTCTATGAGGGTAAATAATTTTGTCTGTGTCCCTACTATATAATAGTGCCTGACACAAAACATACATGTTGAATGAAGGCATGAATATGTATAAGCACAGCATTCAATCTGTCATCCTAATTCACACAATAGTCTTTGAGAAGGCTCTTCCTACTCTTTTATCCCCGCTCTCTTCTGGCTAGAAAGTGTCTCTCACTTATATATCTGGTGCTAGATATTCCAGCTAATGTCCACATGTCTGGAGCTCTCCCTTCTGTGTTACAGATCCCCTCTGATCTTGTGGGGAGCAGCAAGTGGCACGTGGTTCTTATCAAATCCAGCTGTTAATTAACCCTTCCCCTCTACCAAAAGTCTACTCTATCACCTAGGATATTTTCATTCCAGAAAATTATTTATGTCAGACTCCCCTTTTTTCTAGCTATCTTCAGTCTTTCTATACCATACTCTAATAAAACTACATCCTAAAATGACCTCTTTCTGAAACACTTGCATATATACAGAGCCTCACTTTTGGGACATTATAGGTGTTATCAACAATAAACAGGTCCTTTTCTAAGGTTCATTGCTTTCTGGTTAGTTCTTTGTGCCATAATCTGAGCTAATTTTCTCATTGAATTCTTTCTCACTTAGTCATGTTGTCAAAGCTTCCAAAGCATAAATGCATCTTTTATATATATGTGTGTATATATAAATAGTACAATTATATATATAATACAACTGTGCTTTTTATATTTATATTTATATCATATATAGTACAATTGTATAATATATAGTACAATTATATATATATATATAGTACAATTGTGCTTTGATCAATTGACCACAAAATTCATGCTCTACATATATCTTCATCCCCAAACTTGTACCTGAACATGTCATAGAGCAAGTACTAGCTTTATTTTAAATCTGAACTAAAATCTTATAGATTTTGGTGTAATTTTCAAGAGGAAAACATCATTAGTAAAACATTTTCTGGTGTCTGAGATTCGTATTTTTGTGGCTTCCAGTTGTGGCCATAATAGACTTTATGTTAATCTGAAGTGTTAAAAGTATCTGTGCTTGTAACAAGGATTTCTTTTAAGTGCTTTGAAACAAAATTAAATCTGAAGCACTTTCAAAAACTACATAAAAGAAAGCAGAGCATTTTGTTTATGGTTGATTGGTTTATACAAATACAAAGAAACCTTACAGGATACCCCCCAACCATATTCACCATTTTCTCACATTCTGTTAACATAAAACTCTTTCAAAATAGCTCATTGGAAGTTGCTTTTTTATTAATTACATAGAAAATGTTCTTTTTTCTTAGTGCTGTTTTAAATATAATAATGACATGGATTAGCACATTCTAACAACTTGTAAGGCTGCCAAAATTACATCTAAATTGAAAAAAAATACAACTCATATTACCAATGACAGTCATTAAGGACACTTTAAGAATATTTGTGGTATGCCTCGGTTGAGAGATTATAAAAATTATCTTTACTCAGAATCCATTCTCAAACTCTGGACTACATGTTTTAAATTAAATGATACAGTTCTTTCCCAGTTGAAAGTTCTTTAATTATACAGTAGGTAAAATATTTTTTAGCAACTACATATAAGTAGCATTAATTAATACTAGTTATGAAAATTACTCACAATTTCTCTTAACCCTTGGCTGAGGCCATAAAGTCACCAACAGCTCTGCATTGGGAGTTACTGCCATGAGCTGTACCACTTTTTTCTGATGTGAATCATTCTAATGATATTTACTTTTCTTCTGGAACTCTTTAGGAAGACTTTCCTCATGGATCCTACTCTTTCAGTACAGCTGCATCTATTTTTCTTACCAATAATTTCTTCTTGCACACACCACAAGTGTTACCAATAAAGGCCTACTTATTTGTTCTCATCTAGTTTTACAGCCCTTTTGGCAAAAATTTCACAGTATATGAAGATTTTAGAAGACAAACCTTTGTTTGAATGTTGGCCTTGATAAATTATTTTGAACAAATAGCTTAATATAAACTTTTGATTTTCTCATCACCAGAAGTTTGTAATGAGCAATGAATAAAGATAATGTATAATCATGTTGCATATAGGAAGTATTTGCTATAATGCTATCACTTATTTCTTAAGCTATAAATTAGTTATGATCTTACAAGTTCACACTCATTGTCACTCGTAATGGTTAAGTCACAAATTATCATAAAGTATCATTTATCAGAGTGAATTATTACATTAGCTTTATAATTGAATATTGCTTGTCATTGTCTGGGATAATATTCATTGGCAATGATGTCATGGTTAGAGTAACCTCTAAAACAATACTCCTATCTGAAATCAATTTGCCACAAAAAAAGACTCTAGGGATGAGATTTTTATGCAGGTCAATTATTGGAAAATTCTCTCTGGAAGAGTACCTCTAATGGGGCCAGTTGCACTAGCAGAGAGATAAGGTTAGCTGTAATGAAGTTGCAAGACATGGATTCAACAGAAGCCTTTGCCAATCCTAAAATGAGCTCTGCAACAAGAATGGATCTTTAGTTATGTTCTCATTGAGGCAAGGGGACCAGACCTTTGTATCTTAATATGGACTAGTCATTAGGTTAAAGGTGCTCTCAGGGAGGAGCTGTGGCACTGGACAAGGCAAAACACTTCAGGTCAAGCCAACTTCTTGAGAGAGACTTAGTTGTGAGCTGTCAGTAGCCAACAACATCTGGTAGCTGGAGGAATGAGTGCCTGGGCTATAAACAGAGGATCTGGGTGCTGTGCCAGAGCAGGCACTACACCCACCAATCTGATACATTTCACAGATCAGTATTTTTTCTTTAATTATGAGACATTAGTTTGCAAACATTTTATTGAACCAAATAAAAATGTTAAAAGACACACATGGGGAGGTGGGGCCAAGGTGACCAACTAGAAGCAGCAGTGATCAGAGACTCCTATAGAAAAATCCAAAACAGTGAACAGTGTGCAAATCCTACACCGGCAACCAAGGTTTCCAGGTTCTGTCATTAAGGCTGATGAGGCAACAGACTTGACCCATGAGGAGGAAGGAAGAGTAGTGTGATGCAGCAGCCCACCTGAGAGCCACACGGGGCAACAGAACCCCTATCCCCAGCCAAGGGAGGCGGTGAGTGAGCATGCTACACAGCCTGGAAAACTCAACTTTTTCCACAGAACTGTGCAACCCATAGATTGGAAGAACCCACTCAGGAGCCCATGCCACTGGGGCCTTGGGCCCAATCACGGAGTCCCGCATATTCTCAACACCCATTTGGCTAGAATCTGTCTAAGTCTGAGATTTCCCTGGGGGAGAGGCAGCCATCTCCACTACTGCAGCTGCCTGTGGTCTAAGCCATCTGAGCTCCCTACAGGCACTCCAACTCTAGCCAGGAGCTCAGGTACAGAACTCTGATCTTCCTGGGCCTAAGTCCCTAGGGGGAGAAGTGGCTATACTCTCTGCAGACTAGCAGATTTAGTCTTTCCTCCTGCTAGCTCTGAGGAATCTGGGCAGCCCAGACAAGTGAGTTTCCCCAAGCACACCACAAGCCCTCCACCAAGGGGCTGCCAAAGTGCCTCTTTAAATGGGACCTGCTTCCCATGCTCCCCAGCTGAGTGAGACCCCCCAACAGGGGTCGTAAGACATCCTACACAGGAGCATTCCTACTGGCATTAGGTCTGTGCCCCTCAAGGTCAGAGACCCCAGAGTAATAAGCAGGCACTCCATCTTCCTCAAGTGACATCTCCAGATGCTGGAGTGAACTAGATAAATAGGGCCTGAAGTGAACCCCCAGCAGACAACAGCAGCCCTACAGAAGATGGACCTGACTATTGAAAGTAAAACAAATAAACAGAAAGCAACAACAACAGCATCAACAATAAAATCCCACAAAAACCTCATCCAAGGGACAGTACCCTCAAAGATCAAAACTAGACAAACTCATGAAGATGAGAATCAAAGAAAAAAACTGAAAACCCCAAAGGCAAGAGTGCCTCTTCTCCTCCAAATGATTGCAATACCTCTCCAGCAAGGGCACAGAACTGGACAGAGAATGAGATGACTGAATTGACAGAAGTAGGCTTCAGAAGGTGGGTAATAATTTCACTGAGGTAAGGAACATATTCTAACCCAATATAAAGAAGCTAAGAACCTTGACAGAAGGTTACAGGAGCTGCTAACTAGAATAACTAGTTTAGACAGGAATATAAATGACCTGATGGAGCTGGAAATGCAGCACAAGATCTTAATAAAGCATACATAAATATCAATAGCTGAATCAATCAAGTGGAAGAAAGAACATCAGAGATGGAAGACTATCTTGCTGAAATAAGGCAAGCAGAAAAGATTAGAGAAAAAAAGAATGAAAGGAATGAACAAAACCTCAGAGAACTATGGGACTATGTGAAAAGATCAGACCCATGACTGATTGGAGCACCTGAAAGATACATGGAAAATGGAACCAAGTTGGAAAACACACTTCAGGATATTACCTAGGAGAACTTCCCCAACCTAGCAAGACAGGTCAACATTCAAATTCAGGAAATACAGAGAACCCCACTAAGATACTCCATAAGAAGGTCAACCCCAAGACACATAATCATCAGATTCTTCAAGGTCAAAATGAAGGAAAAAATGTTATAGGCAGCCAGAGAGAAAGGCCAGGTCACCTAAAAAGGAAGCCCATGAGACTAATAGTAGATCTCTCAGTAGAAACCCCACTAGCCAGAAGCGAGTGGGGGCCAATATGCAACATTCTAAAGAAAAGAATTTTAAACCCAGAATTGCATATCCAGCCAAACTAAGCTGCATAAGTGAAGAAATGAAATCCTTTCCAGACAAGCAAATACCTAGGGAATTCACTACCACTAGGCCTGCCTTGCAAGAGCTCCTGAAGGAAGCACTAAATATGGAAATGGAAAACCAGTACTGGCCACTGCAGAACACATAAAAATATAAAGACCAATAACACTATGAAGAAATGGCATCAACTAACATGCAAAATAACCAGCTAGCATCATGATGAAAGGATCTATTTCACAAATAACAATATTAACCTTAAATGTAAATGGGCTAAATGCCCTGAATTAAAAGATACAGACTGACAAATTGGATAGAGTCAAGAACTATCAGTGTGCTGTATTCAAGAGACCCATCTCACATGCAAAGACACACATAGGCTCAAAATAATGGGATGAAGGAAAATTTACCAAGTAAATGGAAAGCAGAAAAAGCAGAGGTTGCAATCCTACTCTCTGACAAAACAGACTTTAAACCAACAAAGATCAAAAAAGACAAAGAAAGGAATTACATAATGGTAAAAGGGATCAATTCAAGAAAAAGAGCTAGCTATCACAAACATATATGCACCCAATACAGGAGCACCCAAATTCGTAAAAATGTTCTTAGAGACCTACAAAGAGGCTTAGACTCCCACACAATAATAGTGGGATACCCCACTGTGAATATTAGAAAGATCGATGTGACAGAAAATTAACAAAAATATTCAGGACTTGAACTCAGCTCTGAATCAAGTAGATCTAATAAATATCTACAGAACCTTCCACCCCAAATCAACAGAATATACATTCTTTTCAGTGCTTAACCACGTAAGTGGAAGTAAAACGCTCCTCAGCAAATGCAAAAGAATGAAATCATAACAAACAAACAGTCGCTCAGACCACAGTGCAATCAAATTAGAACTCAGGATTTAAGAACTCACTCAAAACCACACAAGTATGTGGAAACTGAACAACCTGCTCCTGAATGACTCCTGGGTAAATAATGAAATTAACACAGAAATCAAGAAGATGTTTGAAACCAAAGAGAACAAAGAAAAAATGTACCAGAATCTCTGGGACACAATGTTAAAAGGGATTTTTAGCACCAAATGCCTACATCAGAAAGCTGGAAAGAACTCAAATAGACACCCTAATATCATAATTAAAGAACTAGAGAAACAAGAGCAAACAAATAAATAAACTAACAGAAGATAAGAAATAACTAAAATTAGAGTGGAATTGAAGAAGAGACACAAAAAACTGTTCAAACAATCAATGAACTCAAGAGACTTTTTTGAAGAAATTAATAAAATAGATAGACCACTAGCTAGACTAATAAAGAAAACAGGAGAAAAGAATCAAATAGACATAATAAAAAATAATAAAGGAGATATCACACTGACCCCACAGAAATACAAACTACCATCAGAGAATACTATAAACACATCTATGCAAATGAATTACAAAATCTAGAAAAAATGGATAAATTCCTGTACACATACACCCTCCCAAGACTAAACCAGGAAGAAGTTGAATCCCTGAATAGACCAGTAACAAGTTCTGAAATTGAGGAAGTAATAAATAGCCTACCAACCAGAAAAAGCCCAAGATCAGACAGATTCACAGTCAAATTCTACAAGAGGTACAAAGAGGACCTGGTACCTTTCCTTCTGAAACAATTCCAAACAATTGAAAAGGAGAGAATCTTCCATAACTCATCTTATGAGGCCAACATCATCCTGATACCAAAACCTGTCAAAGACACAAGAAAAAAATAAAACTTCAGGCCAATATCCCTAATGAACATCAATACAAAAATCCTTAATAAAATACTGGCAAACTGAACCCAGCAGCACATCAAAAAGCTTATTCACCACGATCAAGTTGACTTCATCCCTGGAATGCAAGGCTAGTTTAACATATGCATATCAATAAACATAATCCATTACATAAACAGAACCAATGACAAAAACCAGATGATTATCTCAATAGATGCAGAAAAGGCCTTTTCTAGATAATATTCAACATTTCCTCATGCTAAAGCTCTTAGTAAACTAGGCATTGATGGACTATATCTAAAGATAATAAGAGCTATTTATGAAAAACCTATACCCAATATCATGCTGAATAGGCAAAAGCTGGAAGCATTCCCTTTGAAAACTGGCACAAGAAAAGAATGCCCTCTCTCACCAGTCCTACTCAACATAGTATTCGGAGATCTGGCTAGGGCAATCAGGCAAGAGAAAGAAATAAAGCATATTCAAATAGGAAGAGAGGAAGTCAAATTATCTCTGTTTGCAGGTGACATAATCCTATCTTTAGAAAACCTCATCATCTCAGCCCAAAAATTCCCTAAGCTAATAAGCAACTTCAGCAAAGTCTCAGGATACAAAAATCAATGAGCAAAATTACAGGCATTTCTATGCACCAACAATGGACAAGCAAAGAGGCTAATCATGAATGAATTCGCATTCACAATTGCTACAAAGAGAATGAAATACGTTGGAATACAGCTAACAAGGGACACAAAGGATCTCTTCAAGGATAACTACAAACCACTGCTCAAGGAAATAAAAGAGAACACAAACAAATGGAAAAACATTCTATTCTCATGTATAAGAAGAATCAATATTGTGAAAATGGCCATACTGTGTAATTTATACAGTCAATGCTAGTCCCACCAAACTAACATTGAAATTCTTCATATAATCAGAAAAAAACTACTATAAAATTCATGTGGAAATAAAAAATAGCCCACATAGACAAGACAATTCTAAGCAAAAAGCACAAAGCTGGGGGCATCACACTACCCGACTTCAAACTATACTACAAGGATACAGTAACCAAAACAGCATGGTACTGTTAACAAAACAGACATATAGACCAATGGAACAGAATAGAGACCTCAGAAATAAGACCACACATCTATAACAATCTGATCTTCTACAAACCTGACAAAAACAAGCAATGGGGAAATGATTCCCTATTTAATAAATGGTGCTGGGAAAGTTGGCTAGTCATATGGATAAAACTGAAACTTGACCTCTTCTTTATACCTTATATAAAATAAACTCAAGATAGATTAAGAGCTTAAATGTAAAACCCCAAACCATAAAAGCCCTAGAAGGAAACCTAAGCAATACCATTCAGGACATAGGCATGGATAAAGATTCTATGACAAAATTGCAAAAAGCAACTGCAACAAAAGTTAAAATTGGTAAATGGGATCTAATTAAACTAAAGAGATTCTGCACTGCAAAAGAAACTATCATCACAGCAAACAGGCAACCTACAGAATGGGAGAAAATTGTTGCAATATACCCATCTGATAAGGACTTAATATCCTGAATTTACAAGGGATTTAAACAAATTTATAAGTGAAATACAAATAACCCCACCAAAAAGTGGGCAAAGGATATCAACAGACACTTCTCAAAGAAGATGTTCATGCGGCCAACAAACATATGAAAAAAGTTCAACATCACTGATCATTAGAGAAGTGCAAATAAAAACCACAATGAGATACCATCTCAAACCCATCAGAATGGTGAGTATTAAAAAGTCAAGAAACAACAGGCTGGAGAGGCTGTGGAGAAATAAGAATGCTTTTACACTGCTGGTGAGAATGTAAATTAGTACAACTGTTGTGGAAGAGAGTGTGGCTATTTCTCAAGGATCTAGAACTAGAAATACCATTCAACCCAGCAATCCCATTAGTAGGTGTAAACCCAAAGGCATATAAATCATTCTATTTTAAAGATACAGGCACATGAATGTTTATTGCAGCACTAGTCACAATAGCAAAGACATGGAACCAACTCAAATGAGCAACAATGACAGACTGGATAAAGAAAATATGGTACACATACACCATGGAATACCATGCAGCCACAAAATGGAATGAGATCATGTCATTTGCAGGGACATGGATGGGGTTGGAAGCCATCATCCTCAGCAAACTAACACAGGAACAGAAAACCAAACACCACATGTTCTCAGTCATATGTGGGAGCTGAACAAGGAGAACACACAGACACAGGGAGGGAAACAACACGTATGAGGACCCCTTTGGGGTGGGTAGCAAAGGGAGAGAGATCATCGGGACAAATAGCTACTGTATGCAGGGCTAGGTGATGGGTTGATAGGTACAGCAAACTACCATGGCAGATGTATACCTATGTAACAAACCTGCATGTTCTGCACATGTATCCTGGAACTTAAAGTAAAAAGAAATTAAATAATAAAATTTAAAAAGACACATACATATGCACTTAACCATTATGTACTAATTAAATATAATTTCAAAAAAGAAAACAATTTAACCTCAAAAATATATAGAATAAAATCTATGAAAGCACAGTTCTTATATTGAAAATTCACTATATATCTGTGTACGTGTGTGTGTGTAAAGATATGTATATAAAATCCTTATCATCATTTACCAATCTATCATTTTTCTCATTTTACGACAGACTGTAAATGAGAAACAAAACATAATTAATTTCAATATTCGTATCATTCCAATATTCCTTAGGGGAGAGTGAGACAGCTTTTTTCAAAAGGACACACCCTTGTATTATAATAATTATCAAATCAGGCTGATAATGCCTTATTACAGTTTGTGTGAATTAAATATACAAAATGTCAGAAGATCAAAGAGTTCTATATATACGGTTTTTTGAAAAGAAACCTTAACAATTTAAGTTCACTCAGATGAGAAGATTTTTATCAGAAGAATTTATCTGTTAATGACACCAAAAATTTTATGACATTTGTAATTCATATATAATAGAGAAAATCACGTGAACTTACTTTCTTAATTTTGTTCACTTGAGGGCATTTAAATATTTATTTACATATTTCCATGAGATTAATATTTATATCATTTATATCAATATGGTTGAATCTTCATATATGACATTTAAAAATAATAGATAAATGAATTTCAAACTTGTTTGGCTGTCTGTAGTCCTCTATTTATAGAATCAAAGGGATCAAAGGGATCATTTCTTATCTTGTCCTGCACATTGCTCAGTTAATGCAAGTATACACTTGCTTTGAAGTCTGTGGGATCTCAGCTCTTGGATATTCTTTTGCAGCATGGAGAAAAAGGGAAATCAATTTACTGTCACAAATATCTTAGTAGAATATCTTTTTTTAAGTCCAAATTTTATAGTGCTTCTTAAAACCCATAATCAGTTTTGTCTTATTGAGGAAGATGCAATCTCAGGATAAACAAATAAAGTGTTTTAATTTTATTAGAGAGAATTAGCATGCTATTTTTGATGTGTGAAGGACCAGTCTATCTCTCATTCCGGCCTGAAGTTACTTGGAATTATTTCAGGAAATTGTCTTAGTGGTCTAAATGTTATTTTATTAGTTTAAAACTACCTTGTAATTAAGATATTGTTATCCATTATACATATCAAAAAAATGAGGATCTGAGAGGTTAAGTATCTTAGAGGTTAAGTATCTTATTCTAAGTCAGTAGGTATTAAATAGAATATGTAAAGCTCAGTTTGTCTAGGTGTCTAGTGGCCATGACTTTCTCCAATCAGGTGTGATTAGAGGATACAATGCAATACCAAGACAGAGTTAAGAGATGCATTCTCAGGAATTAACCTACATGGAAATACATTTGTTCCTAATTCTTGCATGTTTTAGACTCCTGGACTATGAACCTGGAGAAAAAGGAAGTACTTATTATTCTCAGAAATTGTACAGTAATTATACTTTTCATATATTAATGTGTTTATTTTATCTATATCTGCATATATAAAAATACACATAAACACACAATAAATATCAAATATATGGGAAGTCACTGTAAAGAAGGCAGTATGTGTTAATGAATGCAAATGTAAGATTTAGATTTTTATAAATATTTTTCATTTGGAAGCAATCTAAGTGTTCAACAGCAGATAAATGAAAAGAAGAAAATGTGATACTTATATATAATGGAGTACTATTCAGCCATAAAAAGAATGAGATTCTGTCCTTTGCAACAACATGAATAGAACTGGATGGAATTAATCATGCTAAGTAAAATAAGCCAGGCACAGAAAGACAAACATCATATGTTCTAACTTATTTGTGGTATCTAAAACTCAAAACAATTTAACTCATTGAGATAGAGAGTAAAAGGATAGTTACCAGAAGCTGGGAATGGTAGTTGGGGGTTGGGTATGGTTAATGGGTACAAAGAAAAAGTTAGAAAGAATGAATAAGACCTAGTATTTGATAGCACAATAGGGTGATTATAGTCAATAATAATTTAATTGTATATTTTTAAATAACTAAAATAATATAGTTGAATTATTTGTAACACAGAGGATGAATGCTTGAGAGGATGGGTACTCCATATTACACAATACGATTATTATGCATTGTATGCCTGTATCAAAATACATACTACATAAATATATATACCTACTATGTACCCACAAAAAATAAAAGACCCCTAAAAATCCTTTTTATTCCAACTTCAATTTGTTTAAATTGAAGTCTTAGTTTCACATATTTGAAAGGAGGAAAACTATGACAAGATTGCTACAAGAAATACAAATAATACTTGTTAACCATCTTTGGTTTAAAAATCAATAAATGCTTGCTATACTAAAATTATATATTGAAAGTTATGAATTAAAGTTTAAATAGTGTCCGTCTATATCTCTATTTAGTGTAAATGAAATTTAAATTATAAAAGAAAAAGTCAGTGCCCGGGACTTATAAGAAATGCAGTTCTTCCATTTTGCATGTCTTTATGTAGAAACATAATTTTTATAGCTTTGATGAAGCTACATATTTTGGAAACAGAGCTTTGATGACCTACTTTATCAAATTGCCAAATCACTTTTATAAAATTGCAAAAAGACTCTCAACTTGATTAGAAAAGCACTAGAGATTATTTGAAATATAACATTACATTAGTCAAATTAGTAGGCTGTAGATTGCATTGTGTATTACATTTAAGAACAAAATTCAACTTGCTAACCTAAAAAGAATTTTTTAATAAAAACCCTCGATAGAAGATATGCATATATTCCCTACATTTTAATACAATATATAAATACTATTTTGTAGAAAAAAACCTTTTTTCTAAAATTTAACAGAACATTTAATTATTCCTATCAAAATTCACAGAGAGACATTGATAGCAGTGTTATTCAGAGGACATTTTATAATCAATTCAATTATTTTTAATTTCTTATCATCTTTTCTTTCTTCACATATTTAGTGTTGAACAATGCATAAATTAAATATTCATTGAATAGATGTTATGCTCCAGAAACCATAAAAACTATATACAAATAGAGTAGTGGAGGAGAGGATAAAGACATGTAATGATACCATCAGAATTATCCCTGAAACATAAGAATAATTCCTACAATTTATACAAGATAAAATAGTTTAACTCAGTCTAGATGTTTTGAAAAAGACACAAATTAATAGCAGAAGGAGAAACTGAAGCAAAGACACAACAGCAGGAAATACATGGCATTTTTATGGAATGGCTACAGTTTGGGAATGGCTAGATACAGGGTAGAGATGCATTTTCTGGCTAATGGAAGAAGCTTATGAATCAAGGATTTTCACTGGCATGAATGTCAGCCAAGAACCCAGGAGAGATCCTTGCATTCCCCTGTGTTTATTCGTTCCTATAATTTTTTAAAGTTACAAAACTGACATATTTTGATATAGTCAGTTAAGACCTCCTCTCTCTACTCTGACTTCTCTGTGATACTTTCCCTCATGCTGAATGGCATCAGAGGGGCTATTGCCATTTTTGTTACTTGACTAATGGGAAGTGGAATGGGGGCACACGCTGTTTGATGGGAGATGTTTATGTGCTTTGAGGTCATTTCTGCATATTGTTTAGATATTGCTCATCATTTTGGTGTAGAAATGGCTTTCAAGTATCATTATTACCAAATGTTTAGACTTACTTGAGTTGTAGCATGAAGGTATGACATAGGTCATAACTTTTTTTTTTTTTTTTTTTGGAACGTTGAGATGTTTTCTCTTATTTGGGAGATATTCAAATAACTTTTAAAATTTGCTACACCTTACATGCACATTCCAAGTACATATACACTTTCACACCAAATTGAAATCTTACATTTTTTTTCTCAAGAAGTCCTCTTCCACCTCCCCTAAAATTGCTTAAGCTTTCAGGACCCATAAAATGTGGATCTTTTCCTAATCATAGGTTTAGTAGAAAATGAGATATTAAGAAACTTGAGAATGACGTCTGAAAGATGGATAGAAAAAAACCTTATGAAAAACTCTGTCACACTGAACACTGTTCGAATACCTGATGGGCCAAATTCTGTCCACTGACTATTCTTGTATAGCACACAAGCTAAGAACTGTTTTTATAGATAGGCACTTATAATTGATGTGATAATGCAGAACACTATTTTTGAACCCCAAGTTTTAATTCTTCGAAATTCATTCTAATTAGTAGACCTGTATGACAAAAAAGTGTTCATTATTGTTATTTTAAATATATGGAAATTTGTTTACTACTGTGTTATATAAATACCTTAAAATATAATTATGCCTCTTGACATGCAAAGCATAAAATATTTACTCTCCATCTCTTTGCAGAGAAAAGTATGCTAATCCTTGTTATAGCAATGATGAGTCATTAGCATACTTTCTAAACAAGGGGTTGATTTTACTAGCTTCGAGTTTTGCAATGGTCTAGATGAAAACAAATGCATAGGTTCTAACCAAAGAAAGTAAAAAGGGAAATTTAAATAAGAGGAAATTGTATTAATAAATATTGAAATATATGGTAGAAAACTTCCTGGAACATAGTAGGTTCTAAATAAACATTAGCATTAAATTAATACTTTTCTAGCCCTTGATATTTCATATTGAATAGGAATCTTAAAAGACACACACAATACAGCATGATTCGTCATGCAAACTAATAAATAAAAAACATTTAAATTGTATCCAAAATACAACCTTTTACTAAACTACTAGCTATGACATGTCTTTTGGATACTTAATATTTAAGCAGGAATTAACTCTTAAACTTTTGGATGACAGTAACTTCCGACTCTTCTTTCTGTATAATTTTCTGATGCTGCAACTTAAAGCTAGAATTCTTAGGTCTAAAATAAGTTGATTCTCAGTTCAGAGAGAAAGGAAGGGAGAGAGGGGGATAAAAGAGGTGGAGATTTACAAGCCAAAGCACAAAAAATCTACATGAAGTGGATTTTGACTGGGTGCTAGTTGGTGACCCCGGAGGAATATCCAATGCTGAAAACACTTGCTCTCATCTTCTGAGTTAAATTCTAATGGTTTTAAGTAGAGAAACTTAAGGAGAGTGCTGCCGACTTTCCATCTTTAGCATGCATGATTCCTTTAGTTTCATCTCAATTTATATATCTCAGAATCTTTACTTATTCAACTCATTTATTAAGTGTTTATTCCATGCCCATTATTTTTTGCAGTTCAGAAGACACTCATCTGGCTCTCAGGCTATGCACAAACATGTGAAAGAGTCACACATTTTAACACGCAAGCGTCCTGGGAATCATTGCAATGCAACTATAAGGACACACACAAAAATGAGAGTGTGCAGGATGACAATTCACCTGAGCCATGGGGGAAGGGAAAGATTTCCCAGATGGCGTGAGCTCTCATTGAGTTCTGAAGTAAAAATTGGGGCTATTCGAGTAGAGAAGTTAAAGTACAGGCAAGGAAACCTTCCAGACCAGAAAGAGTACATTGTGCAGTGAACTAGAGCTCATTATAGTTTGGGAATAGATTGTGGAGATGATGGGGTGTAGCAGAGATGAAGATAGAAAGGTGAATAGAAGTAGAGTACTTCTGAAAAATCAAAACTGAAGAGCCATTCTTATTTAGAAAATACAAATGGTTATAGCTTAATGACTGAGACATTTTCTACTCCACCTCTCTCATCCTGTGATTTTTTTTCATGATAATAAAATCCTAGAAATTTGCCAAAAATGTATGTATGTATTCCTAAAATACACACCGAAAAATACTTGACTGAAAAAATATTTTGTTAATGATTATACATTTGATTAGTAGAAGCAGTGAATACTATAATTTTTAAAGAAAAATAGATGTGTTTCTTTATTTAAATGTAATATCAGGCTGAACCTGTTGGTAAGAAGGGAGCATATAGTTCAGCTTTTGAAGCTGCATTACTACTTTCGAGCTCCTAGTTTAATCAAAAAAGAAAACCTACTGGAAATCAGTAGCTTGCTAAATACACAAACTACATCTGTAACAAATAAGCTTAGGATACATATTTTAGGTTTTTTTGTATAAATAAGGTAATAACCTCAACTATCAAATTCATCATTACATAAACAAATGCTGGGGTTCTATTACCATTTGGTGGTATTTCTTTTATAAAATTTTATATTTTAATGCAGTGAACACAATTTCATATAGAGGTGTGTGTGTGTGTGTGTGTGTGATTTCTCTGTTTAGAAAATAAAAAAAAAGCATTTCAATGTAGAACATCAGGATGCCAGCTTCAAAAGTGGTGCTTAATGTATTTCTCACATGCACCTTCAGGTTGCAAGAGCACTCTGTAAGTACAATCTACTGTTACTCTTGCTTTTTTTTTTTTTTTTTTTTT
>NW_016803633.1:1119945-1145462 GCF_001698545.2 Rhinopithecus bieti | reverse complement strand
TTTTTTTTTTTTTTTTGGAAAGTTCCCTTTGCTGTTTTGCTTCGTCCCTGCTTGAACTTGAATGCCTTCCTTTTTCTTGATATACTTTTCTTGGACTCAACATCTGGACTAAAACTAAGAGCCACGATTACTCTTACTCTCAAATACAATTTCATTTGCTCTTTTAAATAAAGTTTCTCTGAAATTCTCAGTATTAACCCTATCTGGCTCTTACCTGGAAAACCCAGGAAACTTACCAAAATTAGCCACTGTTTTAGAATTCCTGCCATATTTGTCTTAACTAATCTTAAACAAAGCAGAATGATTTTACATTATGAAAATTATTATGGTCAAATAAACTCTAGAATGACCTGACATATCACCCCTTTCAGAAATACACAGGGGAGTGGGATATTTGCTTCTTTTGTTCCTGGCTAACATAAAGTACAAGCTGAGCAGAGCAATATTATTGATAGAAAAAAAAATTCCAAAATTGAATTATCAGTGCAGATTTTGCACCTTGCTTCTAGGTATTTGTCAATTGCAGAAGACAGATGACATAAATACACTGCTCAAATAAAAGGTAGCAAATGTTATAATAGTGGAAGGCAGACATGGTAAATGAAAGCTCAGAGAATGTAGTGTCTCCCTGCACTGGGGCTGCAAGGAAACTAGGATGGGGCTGGGTCTCTAGGGATGAATTATTAGATAAACAATTACAGAAGGAGCCCTGTAGTCTTATGGAACATGTAAGGCATTATGACTTAGAAGGGTCTAAATCTGAAACAGTCATTTGGTATGTTTAAATATAGAGATGGTTTTGGGGGGTGGAGATTGCAGAGAGGTGAGAAAGGGCTAGAAAGCTATTTTAATGATAAAGAGCCTCATACACCATGCTAAGCATTAGATCTTTTCTTCTGAATATAATGACAAGCCATTGAAACTTTTAACACAAGAAAGTTACATAAGGGTATCAGTGTTTCACAAAGTTAACTTTGGTGACAATGAGGAATATATATTGAAGAAAGGAGAAGCTGGAATTAGAGACACCAGTTCTGAATCTATTTCTGTAGTCCATGGAGGTAAAGGCCTATCCAAACGGCAGTGACAGTGGAAAAAGAAAAGAAAAGCAGTGTCCTAACTGGTCTTTCAATCTTAAGTTTTTGCATTCTTGAACCCAAACTGCTACATATCAGGTTAATCTTTTCTAAGCAGAAATTGAATCTTGTCATAGACATGTATGAAAGCATTTTAAAAAGTTTTATTACTTATCAAGTTAAATCTTTGCCTTCACAAGACCTAAATTCTACCTTTTATTTTATTTTAGACATTTTTGTTTTGTTTTTCCACAATCAGCAATCAAGTCAAACCATTCCTTTGTCTGTACCCTAAATGTGTGGTCATATAGGTTTCAGCAAGTTGTTTAGCTTCAGTTTCTCCAGGTTTAAACCAAAAACATAGCAGCCTGACTTACACAATTTTTGTGAGGATTAAATTAGATAATCATTTGGTTAACACGGAACACTGTTTCAGAAAGAGTGCATTAAATGTAGCAATTCACATCATGATTTCTATTACACATTTCTGTGACTTTTCTCCTATTTGTCTCTGTATGTAAAATTCTATTTACTCATCTCAACCTGTCAAAATCTGATTTTTTCATCAAAGCCAGAAGCAATCCACAGCTACACCATTTCTTTCCATTATCTTCCATTCCCATTTTGGAGTCACCAGTGTCTGTTATTTCCATCTTTATATCCAATGTATCCATTGTTTAGCTTCTCCTTTTAAAATGAGAACATATAGTATTTGATTTTATGTTTCTGAATCATCTCACTTAGGATAATGGCTTCCAGCTCCATCCATGTAGTCAGAGCAATCAAGGAAGAAAAAAATAAAAGGCATCCAAATAGGAAAAAAAAAATCAAATTATCTCTGTTTGCTGGTGACATTATCCTATAACTAGAAAATCCTACGTATTCTGCCAAAAAACTAGTGTTATCAGTTGAAGGGTGACCAGGTTCTTGGCATCTTGAAGAAAAAACTGACAAAATGCACAAACAAAGCAAGGAAAAAATGAAGCAACAATAGCTGAGATTGACCAAAAACGAAAGTACACTCTACAGAGTGGGAGTGGGCCCAAGCATAAGGTCTCAAGAGCCCTTTTACAGAATTTTCTGGGGATTAAATACCCTCTAGAGGTTTCCACTGGTTACTTGGTGTATGCCCTATGTAAATGCAGAGGATGAAGTTACAAAGTCATTTACTCAGTGTACACCCTATGTAAATGGAGAGGATATTTCTTGTCATTGCTGAACAGTTTTCATTTGATTTAGTTGTAGGAAGTCAGCATGAATCGGCCTTACGTTCACTGCCTCCATACCCTATTCTCCTGCCTCACTAGACCTGATAAATGACTTCAGTAAAGTTTCAGGATACAAAATTAATGCATAAAAAATCAGTTGCATTTCTATACACCAATAACGTTAAAGCTGAGAGCCAAATAAATTACTCAATCCCATTTACAATTGCCACATAAAAATAAAATACCCATGAATACATTTAACCAAAAAGATGAAAGACCTCTTGGAGGAGAACTACAAAATGCTGGTGAAAGAAATCATAGTACCTGTTTTTAGTACCTTATTTAATGTCAGGTCTTCTTTCCTAAGGTTTTACTCTTTAATAATACCAGAAGAATTATATTCAAAACCTTCCTATGATGAGAGTCAATGGCTTTTGTCTTATCTGGGTCTGTCTTGGGGAAAGCGAATCCCACTGTTTGATGCGGAGACTGACATGTAATAGTCTCATGTTATTTTGCTCCCTGACCTTGAACTCTCATAAAAAGAGAAAAAACTCAGAAGCTGTTTTGTTTTGTGTTCTTTTGGTAAAGACTAGGTGCCAGAAGTGGGCAAATCAATGTTATGAGATGTATTACCAATTTAATAGCATTTTAAACCACTGAAATCCTAGAATATCATTTAAGAAGACATTTAAATTAGTATATATTAACTTAAAGTCATATTTTATCCTAGTAATAAGTTTACCAATCTAATAAATTTGACTTTGTGGCTAATATATTTTTGGTTAGGCAACTTTTCAACTCTTTAAAGCCTATCTAAATATGACTGTATCACAATAAACATAAGATTATTGAAGAATTGAATATATATATATGCATACACACACACACACACATATATATTATTATTATAGTATATTATTTTTTTTTTTTTGAGACGGAGCCACTCTGTTGCCTAGCTGGAGTGCAGTGGCACGAATTTCGGCTCATGCAAGGCTCAGCTCCGGGTTCACACGATTGCTCGCTGCTCAGCCTCATGGTCGCTGGGACTCAGGTGGGCCAGCTTCCACGCGACCGGTTAATTTTTTGTGTTTTCAGTAGAGACGGGTTTTCACCATATTAACAGGATGTGCTGCAATCTCCTGACGTTGTGATCCGCCGCGCTCTGCCTCCGCAAAGTGGGCTGGGATTGCAGTAATGAGGTCACGCGCAGGCCAGAATTGAATATTTTTTAAATGTGAAAGAGTAGAGATGATTATTGTAATTAATTCAAATTCATAACAGCCTTGTTAATGAGAATAGCCTCATGTCAAATCAATACGATTTTATGCTTTTATATTGCTAGACACATTTAGAGGATTAAAGTGAAGGCATTACTGGTAAAACTGTGGTGTACATCGCTTGGATCAGGCGGTTTTAAAATGTAAATACTCAGGTTTTATAATTTCAACAACCAATTAAAGATGTATAGATTTTGGCCATTATCTAGACATTTTATTTTGGCTGACGCTTTTGACGATTCTATTTACACATTGCTTAACTTGTGCAGCATTCTCTGATCTGTTCAGTTGCTCCTGCAGAAAACTCAAACACGAAAAGAAGCTACAGCAACATTGTAGAAATATTGACCTCTATAATGCAGAGCTGAGGCAAGAATTAGGCCTACATTGTGAAATAGTTTTCATCTTGTTTTCAAGAAAATGGACATTATGTATACAAAACACTACTGGAAATAATTTATTTTAATTATTATTATTTATGCAACAAGAAAAACATATAAGTAGCAAACTGTAGCCTAAGTATCCATTTTTTGCTGTATGTCCATACTCATGAAGAGTTGACCAATACATAGAAACTCAAAAAGTTTGTTAATTTAATTGAATGGCTCATCAAAAGAATTGTTTTAAGCTAAGTGTAACAATGAGCTGAGAAATTTGAACTACTTTTTTCTAAGATCATTGAGTAAAGTTAAATTTTTTGAGGCTTTTGTTTGACTCCTTTAGGCTTTTATAAGAAATATTGCATTTATGTGAATAAGAGATTACTAAACAAAGCAAAAAGAATGAAAAACTTCAGCTAATATTGAGTAAATTAATTAGATGTTATTCTTCTGCACATAACAAACCTTTTTTTTTTTTTTGATAGATGATTAGCATCTGAAAGATAGCAAATAAAAATTCATCACATATTTTCAAAATACATAATATAAAAGTTTATAAAAGGCCTAGTGGGAAATCAGTGAAGAACCAGTGTATTACATTTTGTTTGGAGTAAAACATTAAGCTATGATTATTGAGAATAAATAAACATTTTACTTCCAGACAAAGAAACAAAAGACAAGAAATGTACTTATTAACATTTAAGCAAAAATTAATTTTGAAAGTTAATACTGAGTTTTAGAAGGGGTAAAGCAAAAAGTGGCTTTTCTTAATAAAAGCTATAAATGCCATGTACCAAGAAGATCTCTGAAAACCACACAATTACATAGAAATTAAACAACTTGCTCCAGAATGACATTTGGGTAAACAATGAAACTAAGAAGTGAAAAAAGAAAAAAAAAATATCAAATACATGAAAACATAGACACAATATAACAAAATCTCTGGGACGTAGCAAAAGCAACATTAAGAGGAAAGTTTATAAGCCTAAATGGCATCATCAGAAAATTAGAAATATCTCAAATTAGTGATCTAAATTCACACTCTGAGGAACTAGAAAATCAAGAACAAATGAACTCCAAAGCTAGCAGAAAAAAAAGAAATAACTAAAATCAGAACCAAAATGAATAAAGATGAGACTCAAATATCCATACAAAGAGTCGATAAGTTGAAAAGTTGTTTTTTTAAAGGATAAACAAAGAAAGATTTGCCCTCACAGAAATCCAAAAGATTCTCACAGACTATTATGAAAACCTCTATGGATACAAATTAGAAAATCTAGAGGAAATGTATAAATTCCAGGAATCATACAACCTCTCAAGATAGAATCAGGAAAAAATTGAAGCCTGAATAGATCAATATTGTATATTGAAATTCGATCAGTGATAAAAAACCTACCAACCAAATAAAGCCCTGGACCAGACAAATTCATAGCTAAATTCTACCAGACGTATAATAAAGATCTGGGGCCAATTCTACTGAAACTATTCAAAAAATAAAAGAAAAGAAAAGAATGGGTGACTCTTCCCTAACACATTCTATGAAGACAGCATCACTCTGATACCAAAATCTGGCAAGAACACAACGAATACAAATAACTACAGGCCAATAGGCCAATATCCTTTATGAATATAGATCCCAAAATTCTCAACAGTAGCAAGCTGAGCACAACAGCACATCAAAAGTTATTTCACCATGATCAAGTAGGCTTCATTTCTGGGATGCAAGTTTTGTTCAATACATGAAAATCAGTAACTACAATTCACCACACAAACAGAATTAAAAACAAAGATGATATGATCACTTCTCTGGATGTGCAAAAAGCTTTCAATAAAAATCTGACATCTCTTCATGATAAAAACTCTAAGAAAATAGGCATCGAAGTAACTACCTCAAATAATAAGAGACATCTGTGACAAATCAATAGTGAATATTATACTGAATGGGCAAACACTAGAAGTATGGCCTTGAGAACTGGAACAAAACAGGAAGGCCCACTCTTACCTCTACTATTCAACATAATATTGGAAGTTCTTGCCACACCAGTCTGGCAAAAGAAAGAATTAAAAGGCATCCAAATAGGAAAATAAATCAAACTACCTCCCTTCACTGATGATATGACTCTGTACCTAGAAAACTTTAAAGACATCATCAAAAGGCTTCTGGAATTGATAAACAACTTCAGTAAAGTTGCAGGACACAAAAATCAATGTACACAAATTAGTACATTTGTCTACACCAACTGTGTTCAAGCCGAAGCCCAAATCTAGAATGCAATCTCATTAAAAAAATAAATGTCTAGAAATACATCTAATGAATAAGGTGAAAGATCTCTACAAGAAATACTGCAAAACATTCATGGAAGAAATCATAGATGACACAAACAAATGGAAAAACATTCCAGGTTTATGAATTCAAAGAATCAATATCACTGAAATGACTATACTGCTCAAAATGATCTACAGATTCAATGCTATTCCTATCAAGCTATCAATATTATTTTTCACACTCCTAAAAGAACTATTCTAAAATTCAGATGGAACCAAAAAGGAGCTTGAATAGCCAAAACAATCCTAAGCAAAAAGAACAGAGCTGGAGGCATCACACTACTCAACTTGTAAACTATATGATAAGGTTATGATAATAAAAGCAGCATGGTAGTGGTAGAAAAACAGACACACAAACCAAGGGAACAGAATAGAGAACAATAAATGAAGTCACACACCTACAGCCATCTGATTTTCAACAAAGTAAACAAAAATAAGCAATGGAGAAAGGAATTTCTATTCAATAAATGTTGTGCGATAGCTGGCTAGCCATACATAGAAGAATGAAAGTGGACCCCTACCTTTCACTATATAGAAAAATGAACTCAAGATGGGTTAAAGATTTAAATGTAAGAGCTCAAACTCTAAGACTCCTAAAAGAAAACCTAAGAAGCACTACTCTGGACTGCAGCCTTGGGAAAATTTATGACTAAGCCCTTAAAAGCAATGGCAAGAAAAACAAAATTTGATAAGTGAGACCTCATTAAAGAGTTTCTGCACAGCAAAAGAAACTACCAACAGAGTAAACAGACACCCTACAAAAAGGGAGAAAATATTTGTAAACTATGCATCATATGAAGGACTAATATCCAGAATCTATGAGGAACTTAAATCAACAAGCAAAAAAACAAATAACCTCATTATAATGGATATAGGCATGAACAGACACTTCTCAGAAAAGACAAATAAGCAGTCAACAGACATATGAATAAATAGTCAACACAACTAATTATCATAGAAATGCAAGTCAAAACCACAATGAGATGCCATCTCATACCAGTCAGAATGACTATCATTAAAAAGTCAGAAAACAACTGATGCTGGCAAGGCTACAGAGGAAAGGGAATGTTTATACACTGTTGTTGGGAATATAAATTAGTTCAGCCATAGTGGAAAGCAGTTTGGAGATTTCTCAAAGAACTTAGAACTATCATTCTATCTACCAATCCCATTACTGTGTACATATCCAAAGGAAAATAAATTGTTCTACCAAAAAGACACATTCACTCATATGTTCATCACAGTACTATTTATAATAGCAAAGACATGGAATCAACCTAGGTGCCCATCAATGGTGAATTGGATAAAGAAAATATGGTACATACACAACACGGAATATCATACAGCCATAAAAAAGAATGAGACTGTGCTCTTTGCAGAAATGTGGATGCAGTTGGAGGCCATTTAACCTCAGCAGATTATTGCAGGAAAAGAAAATCAAACACAGCCTATTCTCACTTATAAGTGGGAGCTAAACATTGGGTAGTCATTGACATAAATGTGGCAACAATAGATACTGGGGATTCCCAGAGGGGTTATAGAAGAAAGGGGACAAGTATTGGAAAACTGTTTGATATTATGCTGAGTACCTGGCAACAGGATCAACTGTGCCCCAAACATCAATGTCATGTAATATAGCTATGTGACAAATCTGCACATGTAACTCCAGAATGTAAAATAAAATTAAAATTATAAAAAACGAAAGTTATGGTAGAAATAATAATGAAGTAGAATCAATATATAATATATAGAATCAACAAGTATTGAAGCTATTTCTTTGAATAAATAGGACATTTAGGGAAAAGGCCCCTCTGTTTAGATTGGTCACATAAAAGCAGAAAGATAGAATATAATGAATAAAAAAATATTATATAGATTTACAGACAATAAAGGGCTAGTTATCCACTACTTTCATTCATTACAAAAATGCAGAATAAAACTACAATCAGATTCTACATTATTCTCACCCTCATAGTAAAATTAGAAAGCTTGATAATACCAAACATTGGTGAAGATGTGGAGCAACTGGAACTCTGACACCCTGATAGTGGGAGTTTATAAATATTTTGAAAAATTATTTTGTAATTTTTTATAAAAATTAATGTACTATTACCCTCTTATTTAGCCATGAAACTCCTAGGTTTTTACCCATGATACAAAAAAATCAACAAAATTTGACAAAAATTTTTATAACAGCTTTATTTATAATAGGATAGTAAAAAAGAAATTGTGAAAGAGAATTACATAATAAAGTACTGACAACAAAACAGATAAATTTCAACAAGGATTTTCAGCAAAAGAAACCAGATACTATTATATAAGAGTATTTACTGTTTAATTCCATTTATAGATAGTTCAAGAATAAGCAAAATTGAGCTAAAGTGATAGAAATCAGAACTATGGTTGCAGGGATTGAATAAGGGGTTGTATTAGGGAACTTACTTTGGTAACAAAACTATTCTATATCTTTACCAGATGGTGGTTATATGGGTGCATACATTATTCAAAAGTCATTGAGGTTTGCATTTGTAATCTACAGATTGTACTTCAAGTAAATTATACCTTAAACATTAGTTCATTATCTAGAAATAAAAGAAAAAAAAAAGTAATGTTATTTTCACTAAGGAAAACAGGAGATAAAACAGATTCTCTCAGTAAAACTAAAGAATCTCAGAGAGACACATTCCTAAATAAATGATCACTCTTCTCTTGGCCCATTTACCAAACTGACGTGCGCAGGTAGATGGAGAAATTACCTTTAGACTCGACTAAAAAGAAAAAACTTGCATCAATTCAAGTTCATTGAAGACTGTGAGTTCACATTTCTTAAACTTTTGATTTCTAGAGTATAGCTTCAGTATGGAAATATGTTAAAGGAGGAAAAGTTGTATGGCCACATACACACCAAATAAGTCAATAAAACACGTTTGTATGATACATGTGCTTAGGCAATTAAATAATTCTCTCAGAGGTCAGACTAGTTGCAAAACGGCAAGTGACAAAGTCACTTATTTTGTTTCATACAGGACTTTCGACCTGAATCCTGTGACTATCAGTGTACCTCAATGCAAACTGATGATTTGACTTATAACTACTGAACTTCAACATTTCTTTTGGGCAGTAATTAGATAGCAAAGTCAACTTTCTATTTAGGGCATTCACTACATGACAAGAATGATATATTTTTAAAAAGCTTTCTAGAGCATAAATTTGAAAAACATTATAATACACATTCTTTTCAAGCTCATGAAACATTCATGAAAATAATCCACATTCTGGGACATAAAATATAAGTTAATAAATTGAAAAGAATAGAAACCATGCAATGACTGCTTTCAGAGCACAAAGGAAACAAACTAGAAACCAATAACAGAAAGATAATTGAAAATTCTACATGCATGAATATTAAATTACATACCTCTAAATAATACATGGGTCAAAGAAGAAATCTATTTTTAACCAAATGAAAATGAAAATATATCCAAATTTGTAGATGCAGCAAAAATAGTGCTTAGAGGGAAATTTATAACATTGAATTCATATATTAGAAAGGATGAAAAATCTAAAGTCAATCACCTAAGTTTTCACATTGAAACTTAGAAAAGAAAAAAATTAAATTCAAAGTAAGCAGAAAAAAATTATAAGAATTACAGAAGAAATCAATAAAATTATGAACATAAAATCAATAGAGATACTTTTTTAAAAAACACAGAAACTAGTTATTTGAGAAGATTGTTAAAATCAACAAATTTCTAGCCAAGCAAACTATGGAAAAGAGAGAAAGGACACATATTGATAATATTAGAAATGAAAGCAGGAACATCACTACAGTTCCCATGGCCAATAAAATGATAATAAAAAATGCTATAAAAAACTCCTTGTCCACAAATCTGATAATTTAAATGAAATGGACCAATTTCTTGAAAGAGACAATCTGTCATAACTTACAAAAGAGGAAATAGACTATCTGAATAGGCCTATGTCTATTAAATAAATTGAGCCAATAATTAATATACTTCCAAACAGAAAGCACCAGGCTCAAATGGGTTTACTGGTTTTACCAAACTTTTAATGATGACATTATACCAATACTCTACAATCTCTTTCAGAAGATAGAAATATAGGAAACAATCTCTAATTATTCTATGAGGCCATTGTTACCTTAACACTAAAACCAAATGACATTAAAAGACAAGAAACTGTAACCAACATTTTTATGACATAAATACAGAAATCCTCAATAAAATATTAGCAAATAAAATTCAACAGTATTTTAAAGATTATATATCCTGACTAAAGCAGATTTATCCTAATTATGCAAGACTGGTTCAACATTCAAAAATCAATTAATCTAATTAATCATATCAACAGGCTAAAGGAGAAAACACATAATTATATCAATAGATACAAAAAAGCCTTTGGCAAAATTCAATACTCATTCATAATAAAAGCTCTCATTAACCCAGGAATGCAGTAAAACTTTCTCAACTTAATAAAGAATATCTACAAAAAAACTACATTATACTATATGATGCAAAACTCAAAGATTTTCCATTAAGATGAAGTATAAGGCAAGAATGCCTTCTCTCACTACTCCTTTCAACATTGTACTGGAAGTCCTTGCTAATGCAATAAAACAAGTAAAGAAAATAAAGAGTATACAGATCATGAAGAAAAGTTAAAGTGAAACTCTATTTGTTTTCAGATGACATAATTTTCTATGCAGAAAATCACAAAGTTTTGGGGAAAAAGTTTCTGGCACTAATATGAAACTATACAAGATTATAGGATACAAAGTTAATATACAAAAGTCAAGTGATTTTCTATATACCAGTAATGAACAAGTGAAATTTAAAATTAAAATCATAAAAGTCCAGGCATGGTGGCTCACGTCTGTAATCCCAACACTTTGGGAGGCCAAGGCGGGCAGATCACAAGATCAGGAGTTCGAGACCAGCCTCACTGACATGGCGAAACCCTGTCTCTACTAAAGATACAAAAAAAATTAGCCAGGCGTGGTGATATGCCTGTAATCCCAGCTGCTCGGGAGACCAAGGCAGGAGAATCGCTTGAACCCGGGAGGTGGAGATTGAGGTGAACTGAGATTGTGCCATTGCACTCCAGTCTGGGCAACATGGCAAGATGCTGTCTCAAAATAAATAAATAAAATCATAACACCATTTACATTATTTTTCTCCAAAATAAAATACTTAGGTATAAGTCTAACAAAATATATAAATCTATATAAGAAAAAGTACCAAACTCTGATGAACAAAATCAAAGAACTAAATAAATGAAGATATATTTGATGTTCATGGATAGGAGGATTCAATATTGTCAAATTTTCAGTTCTTCGTAACTTGATCTATAGATTCCGTGGAATCTCACTTATAATCCAGGGAAGCTATTTTGTGAATACTAACAAATTAATTATAAAGTTCATATGAGAAGCAAAACTCCAGAATAACCAATAAAATATTGAAGAAAAAGAACAAAGTTAGAGGACTGGCACTAGCCAATGATAAGTTTTACTATGAAGCTACAGTAATCAAAACAATATGATATTGGTGAAAGAATAAACACATCAATGGAACAAATAGAAAGGCAGAAATAGATCCACATAAGTATAATCAGCTGATCTTTGAAAAGGAGCAATGGCTATATATGGAGCAAAGATAAATTTGTTAACAAATGGTGCTGGAATAACTGGACATTAACATATAAAAATGGATCTAGACACAAATCTCATACATTTTACAAAAATTAACTTACAAGAGATTATAGACCTAAATGTAAAATGCAAAACTATGAAACTCCTAGAGATAACAGAGGAGAAAACCTAGATGATCTTGAGCATGGCGATGATTTTTTAAATAAAACGCCAAAGATATGACCCATGAAATAAAAAATAGATAAGCTGGACTTTGTTAAAATTAAAAACCTCTGCCTTATGAACTATAATGTCGAAAATGAGAAGACAAGTCACTGAATGGGAGAAATATTTATAAAAGAAACATCTGATAAATTACTGTCATCTAAAATATACAAAGAAATCTTAAAACTCAACAATATGAAAACAAAGAACCTGATTAAAAAGTGGGCCTAAGACCTTACCAAACACCTCACCAGGAGAAGGTATACTGAAGACAAGCATATGAAAAAATGCTCAACATCGTATGTTACCAGGGGGAAAACTATAACATAACATCACATACATATTGGAATGGCCAGAATCAAAACACTGAGAACACCAAATGCTGGCAAGTATGTGAAGCAACAGAAAGTCTCATTCATTGCTGGTGGGAATGCAACATGGTACAGGCGCTTTGAAAGATGATTTGGTGGTTTCTCACAAAACTAATCTTATTCTTACCATAAGATCCAGCAATTGCACTTCTTGCCTTTTATCTAAATGAGCTAAAAATTTATGTCCACACAAACACCTGCACATGATGTTTATAGCAGCTTTATTCACAATTGTGAAAACTAGGAGGAAAAAAGATGTCCTTCAGTTGGTGAATGGATAAATAAACTGGTATCCAGACAATGAAATGTTATTTGGCACTGAAAATAAATGAGCTATTAAACCATAAGAGAAGGAAAGACATTTAAATTCATCTTACTAGGTAAAAGAAGCCAATCTGAAAAGATTATATACTGTATAATTCCAGTCATATGACATATTGGAAAGGACAAAACTAAAGAAACAGTAATAAGATTGGTGGTTGCCAGGAGATGGAGGTGAGGTGCAAGGCAGAAGTTGGGAATGAATAAATAGAGCAAGAAGAATTTTAGGGAAGTGAAAATACTTTGTATGTTATTATAATGGTGTATATATCGTTACACGTTCATCCAAACCAGTAGAGAAAAACAAAACTAAAAATAAACCCTAATGTAAACTATGGAGAATAGATGATTATGATATATCAATGTAGGACTATCGGTTCTTAGAAATACGTCACTTTGGTGGCACGTGTTAATAGTGATGGGGCTATGCATATGTGAAGGCAGGGGACATATGGGAAAGTTTCTGTACCTTTCTCTAGATTTTACTGTGAAAATAGAACTGTCCAAAAAAAAGCAAAGTGCTTAAAAATATGAACAAATGAGATTATATATAATGATTTTAGCAAAATTCCAGACACATGGTTCACTAAATTTTAGCCACTATTATGCAATTTGTCATGTATAATTTGGTTTATTTAAAGAGAAAATATAAAAGGTAAAATGATATGCAGTGCCTACCATGTCACCAGCCACCTTTGGATTGTGAGGTGGTGTATTATTTAAAAATTTCAAGAGCTGTAAGTTTGAAAAAAATCATTCCTGTTTTGAATTTCTTTTAAAGGACATCTGTGGGGGAATAAAAAGCCTATGATCATGCAAACAAACAAAAAATATTTCACAATGAGTGCTGAATTGCATTTTTCTCAAGTTCACAACTACAAGGTAAAGCAAATCTTCTCTTACCCAAATCTATTTGAATATGGAGAATAAAGGTTTGCAGCAAATTTTATGCTGACACAGGACATATGCATGAATGATTATGTCAAGAAGGGAGTTGCAATATATCTGTAACATTATAAAATAAAATAAGTAGCATAAAATATTTTAATAAAATAATTTTATAAAATTATAAAAGAACAATATTTTAAAAGGTTATAAAATAATTTATATTTGGTAAAATATAAATGTATTTTATGGTACAGAATAATAAAGATTTTGTTAACTCAGAAATGATCTATGATTCATTTGTTTTTATCAAGAAAGCTATATTAAGTATATGGTGAATGATTAAGACCTTACAATAGTATTGAGAAAGAAAAAAATAATAATATACATAGTACCTTACATGGAATCTGAGCTCTGGATATCATTATTGTAAATTTAGGAAGCAAAACCGCCCATTCTGTTTTGTTTTATGTCGTTAGGTCATCCTGTCTGACAGTTGAAACCCAATAAAATATAAATAGTACATGTAAGGGTCTAGATCTTCTAGGAATCTCTAGTGTTTAAAAATAATATGTGTGCTTTGGAATTAGTATATACCAGTATATGGCTCATGAAATTCAATTAATATCTATGACATACCACGGAGTCTGTGCCTGAAAGGCACTATAAATTCAAGTCATTGTATTTGTTTCAAAATGACTACACTGCAGAAGACAACACTGTGTATATTTCAAAAATAGAGCAAAAGGCTGGGCAGAATGTTGAAATACTTCAAAGAAGCAACTTACAACAACTTAAGAAAGACTCATCTGTGTGATTCTGTCAGGGGTATGGAAAATGGGGACTCTTTTCCTTGAAATTTTTACTTCTAATATGGCAAAATTTATTAATTAATGACTTTGCCATCAGTATGCTTCTACAAAAACATACACAGCTATTGAGCCAAAATGAATAAATAACTTTCTAGAGAGTGGTCCATTTCAAATACATTAATTTCCTTTTTTTAATTTCCTTTTTTCTTTTTTGGCAAATTTAACTGTTAAATAGTTACAACTCTTTTGTCTTTAAACTAAATTAAGAATATTGCCTACAATTATTGCATTATTATGATGAAGGCATTTAACCAAATGTTAAGAGAATACTTGTCCACATTAAGTATACATTTAAAAATTGATATTAACTATAGAAAAATTACGTTTATTTGAAAACAAATTATATATTCAGAATGTATCTCAAACTATGAAAGGCCCTAATATTGGTCCGGCGCAGTGGCTCAAGCCTGTAATCCCAGCACTTTGGGAGGCCAAGGCGGGCGGATCACGAGGTCAGGAGATCGAGACCATCCTGGCTAACACAGTGAAACCCTGTCTCTACTAAAAAATACAAAAAATGAGCCGGGCGTGGTGGCGGGTGCCTGTAGTCCCAGCTACTCGGGAGGCTGAGGCAGGAGAATGGCGTAAACCTGGGAGGCGGAGCTTGCAGTGAGCTGAGATCTGGCCACTGGACTCCAGTCTGGGCGACAGAGCGAGACTCCGTCTAAAAAAAAAAAAAAAAAAGAAAGGCCCTAATATAATTGCTGTGTAATAAATTATATGTAACAGTTTTTCAAACAGCGAAATTTAAATTAACTTATACTTTTAAATTGTATATTAAAGTTCATAAAGGGAAAAGTAAAAATGGAAATAGAAATACTAAATATACAAGAGTAAGAAAGTATTAATTCTAACATTTTGATGACAATTGTTTGAAATTTCATTAAAATATACTTTCTACTACTGTATATATTTTTAAAATTCCACAACTATAAAACATTATAGATGGACTTAGTTACGATGGGTAATATAGTAAAATATAAGGAAGTCTGAAATTATGTTACTATCAAAGACTATAAAATGCTAGAATTTTTGTCTGCAACATTCTATAATGTCCTTACCTACCATATTTTGGGTGACTACTGGGGTCTAATTAAATATTTGCTGCTTTAATTAATGTGTATGTCTTCAAATTATTTTTCTAAATACAAATAGCTATTATTTATTGTCATATTATACAGAAAAAATGGAATGTACTTGTCATTCTTTTTTTTATTCTCAGATAGTACTTTTCTAAGTGGTCTTACGCATTTTGACAAGGTCATTTACCAACTTGCATGATTTGCAAGGAGAGCGATCTAAGTTGTGCACTCTTATGAAAATCTAACTAATGCCTGATGATCTAAGGTGGAATAGTTTGATCCTGAAACCAACCCCCTTACTACCCCACCTTCTGTCCCCCCGTCTGTGAAAATATTTGCAATATTAAACTGATTTAAGCCCATTTTGACTCAGCTTCATTTTTGTCATGCTCAGAAAGAAAATATCTTTTATTAATTATATTTTTTCCTAAGATTGAGAAAATTATGTCTCTATTCTTCTCATGGGTGACAGCTTTTATTTTCTTCCTGAGTGTATATTGTGTCATTTTGAACAATTAGATTTACTAGAAGGAAAAAAAAAAACGTGGCAACAAGAAAACTGTGGCAGAAGATAGATGAGAGAGAGAATGTATGTTTCAGGGGTCCCCAACTCCTGGGATGTGGACTGGTAACAGTCCATAGCCTGTTAGGGACCAGCTGGGCTGCACAGCAGGAGGTGAGTGGCAGCGAACCTGCATTACTACCTGAGCTCCTCCTCCCATCAGATCAGCGGTGGCATTAGATTCTCGCAGGAGAGCAAACCCTACTGTGAAGTGTACATGAGAGCGATCTAAGTTGTGCACTCTTATGAAAATCTAACTAATGCCTGATGATCTAAGGTGGAATAGTTTGATCCTGAAACCAACCCCCTTACTACCCCACCTTCTGTCCCCCCGTCTGTGAAAAACATTGTCTTCCACAAAAGGGGCCCTGGTGTATGTGAGAGAGAGATGAATATAATTCATGGATTACATACAAACTAGGAAAAATCCCTTCAGCTAACTTGATAACTCTATGAAATTATTAAATCTCTTACTAAATTTTGGCTACTGTAGAAATTTAAATAATTTATTTTTCTATCCTAATTATATACTTGCTATTTGATTCATGGTTCTCTCTGGAACATCAAATCATGACCTATAAGTTCCACAAAACATCCATAAGTCACTATGGAATATTTTGAAAAGAAAAAAATTAAAAGAGTTGAGGTAACTATAAACATTTATTTTGCATACTTAATTTCAAAATATAATGAAATATGCCTGGAAACATATCATAAAACAATGAAATATGAAAGATTAGGTATATGGGAAGGGAAGTTTTAGAATTAATTGTCAACATTTAAAATAAATAGCTTTCAGGTTTTGTAAAAGGTCTAGTAATCAGGCATATAATGAGAAAACATATGATCTTTCTATACCAAAATGCTGAGATACAATTTTTACACATTTATCTAGTTTTCCTATTTAAAACATGTAAAAATGTGATATGCTACATGCAGATTACCAACAAAATTACCAAATATGATTTTAAGGGTTTGAATTATGGTTATAATCTTAAAGCATAGATACTGATCCTCTTTTTTTTTAAATTACTTTCTACCGTAAAAAGTGAGCTGGCCAAATACATATTTAAGTATCAGTCTTTCCACCTAATACATTTTAGGATATCATTGTTAACATTTTTAAAATAAATAATTTTACATTTGCAACCACCAAAACATTATCTTACATCTATTTCCATATAATGTCAAGAAAGATTTTTAAAACTTATATATGTTGTAGAATTTCATCTGTAACTCTTCCAACTTTCTGAATGTTCAATCTAAATTTCTCTGAGGCAAACTGAATCTTCTTTTTCAACTCTCACTGGAAAATAGTAGCAATAACCGTAATGCATATATTATATAAATATATGAACATAGAACAAAAATAAAATAAGATAATTTAGGCACAGCTTGCTAACCTCTCCTGCAAAAAAAAAGTAACCTGTAAATTGAGAATTACAACCTCCGAGGAAAGCATAACAAATAACAGGAAATGCTGAAGTGAAGAATTCTCACACAACAGTTGATGACTTGGATTGTCATATGAAGAATATTATTAAAAATATATTGCTATTTGTCAAAGGAGTAATAGTGAGATGATATATAAATCCATATAAATAAATATTCTAGTCTGTATTGCTGTTTTATCTTTATCATAATCAGTGACTCAACAGAAAAAATTATGTAAGAATATTTTCCAGTAGAGTCATTGTGTATCAACTTGCTCTTTTGTTTATTTTATCTCTCATGTACCTGAGTTTGAAAGAGTGTTCTGGCCAGTAGAAACAAGCATTTTAGTCTTCCAAATAGGTATATTTTCCACTATATTTCTGACACACTATCGTTCTACTTTGATTAACATTTATCAAGAAAATAAAATTGATTGAAATAAAATGTAACCACTACTCATAGTGTCCAATCTCATCTGAAATGTCCTAGAATGACTTAAGTAAAGATTGGTAGCCATTTCTACTCAGCCAATTAACACATTTCTGAGAAACTGGATCTGACCACGGAAACAAAACAAAATTACATGACTAAACAGGTATTGAGGTAAACCCACATACAATTTTTAGAAAGACATGAATTAAAAATGTAGTAAATATTCAGATGAAAATCATCTGAATTCAAGATTTGTAGAAAAAACTGAGGAAGCCTTGCAAAGGCACGTCATTTATCTACCATTTCTACAATCAGAGGGCGATTTCATGGTAATTACATGAAGGGAACCACTTTCTTCTTTGTACTGATACACCAGATCCATGTGTATTTAGACCGCTTAACTGTCAAGTCACTATGATATGACAGAAAGTTCTCATTTCTAGGATAAACTAAGAAAAAAAAATTGATCATTCGTGATAATTCCACAGCTTTTCTTTTATTTGATTAATATAGTGTAATATTAATATGATCAAGATGAGAATAGAATGCACATGTATTATCATTCTGACTGTATTAAAACTAAATAAAATAGAATGATCAGGTTTGCAGTATCTTTATTATTTTTGTTTTTCATTGGAATATAATTGAGAGTATATGTTATTGCAAGATAGAATATGTTTTCGTTTATCATTGTCTATTTTTTCTATCCTTTTCCTGAAATCCATCAACCTTCTCTTAGAAGCTCTTCAACCAAATCGAATTGAATAAATCATCTCTAACATTTGAAGTAAAATGTCACACAACTGCCTTTTTGCCCTAATGTTCAAAGAAAGCTTGGTTTTTCAGTAGCAAGTTATACCAGAAATGGTACAGAAATGAAAGTTTTCTAATTACTTGTGAATCTATACTGAGTCATATGCAAATGATGTATGTTCAGTGCTGTGTTGGAATGAACATGTACTCAAATTAAACATACATTATCAATTTTCACAAGCAATTTGCATCAACCACTTCCAGACTCAGCTATATTATTGTGTGAGGTACACTGATCTTAGTCATGTGTTATGATATTCTAATAACAATATATATAATTTTTTGAAATGGGATCCCACTCTGTTGCCCAGGCTGGAATACAGTGGTGCGATCTCAGCTCACTGCAACCTCTGTCTCCTGGGTTCAAGCAATTGTCTTGCCTCAGCCTCCTGAGTATCTGGGACTACAGGTGCGTGCTACCACATCCAGCTAATTTTTGTATTTTTAGTAGAGACAGGGTTTCACTATGTTGGCCAGGCTGGTCTTGAACTCCTGACCTCAGGTGATCCGCCTGCCTCAGCTCCTCAAAATGCTGGAATTACAGGCGTGAGCCACTGTCACCAGCCTCTAATAGCAATATTTTAATGTAAGTTATCTGTTATGAATTTTACCAATTACTGAGAAGTGTGAATGAAAAACTCTGCAAGTTCAATCCACTGCACTACAATAGCCATTGCAAAAAGAAAGAAAGAAAAAAATAAATAAATAAGTTTTCAAGCACTCTCTAGAAATCTCAGAAGTAGAATGAAAAAGAGGAGAGAAAACATATCTGTTTTGTATTCTGGAAAATGTATTGATTTTAACACCATCTAGTTTGGAAAAAATTAAATTAGATTAGGAGACCACTCATTAAGTATTTTTAAATGGATTTATATTTATAAATTTCATTTGAAGCATTCAAGGGAAATAATGCTGGATAAATGTGATTATACATTTCCAGGTTTCTGTGATTTTGGTGAAAGTTTCAATGGAGTGTTGGAATCATTTTACATATGTGCCTCCTGTTATCTACAAATCATATTGCTAATTTGTTACAGCTTTCTTTTCCAAAGAGTACATATTTGACCTTACACTATTTTTCCAATGTAGTATTTGGGGCAATTGCTGTAAAACAATTGGCATTCGAGATAAAAACCATCCGCCATCCTTAGCCTGGTGCCAAAGAAGTATAAATGATCAAGTGAAAGTGCAATATTCAAGTGAGGTGTAGAGATCTCACAAAATCTGATTTTGCAATGATGCAAATGCTATGTCAGCTTTCTAAATGGAAGTTCTGCTATCTGAAGAGATATGACAATGAATATGTTATTAGTGAGCAGAAATATTCCTACAAGGGAGGAGATTGGTTATGGCTTTTAACTGGAACAGACTACACAACCCTTCTCACTGAGAAAAGATATAACATTTGTAATATACTTAGCAATACACACATACACACATACGCACACACAATTCTTCTTTACTGCATTTCAGGCTTTTGGAAGATCCAAATTGTTATTAAATTGCCTTTCTCCATTACCATGTATGAAATAGAGGCCCCATTCATTTTAACCAGAAAGTATAGTGGGTACCATTGAGTAATAAGAACTTCCAGGCTGAGTTGGTTTTATATTTATAGATTTGGAGGCTGCTGACATTCTAGTTGTTGAGTCACTCTCTGGATAAAAGAGAAGGAAAAACTAAAAATAGTTCATGTTCTAAAGCAAATAAAACATAACATCCAGACAGCTTCCTGGGTACTTATTTAAAGATAGCAATACTTCAACTCAACTCCGCTTATGAAAAGTGGTTAAATAAAGAGAATAAAAAGTCAAGTATAGAACTCCGAGGACAGACAATAAAAAGAGTCGTAAGAAGTAAGGGAAGAGCATGTCAAAAGTGTATAAGAGAAAATGAACGCTGTAGAGTAAAATGTCACCTAATTCTAAGCACATAGAGTGTTTTAAGTGATAAGCAAGAGTTGCTCAAGATCATGATCAAGGTTGCATACATCTCTCCTCCTGAAATATCACGACAGATTTTTAAGAATACATTGATAAGATTTTTTATCAAAGATGGCCAAACAGGAACAGCTCCGGTCTGCAGTTCCCAGTGAGCTTGACGCAGAAGGTAGGTGATTTCATTTCCAACTGAGGTACCTGGTTCATCTCACTGGGATTGGTTGGACAGTGGGTGCAACCCAAGGAAGGCACGCTGAAGCAGAGTGGGGCGTTGCCTCACCCAAGAAGCAGAAGGGGTCAGGGAACTCCTTCTCCTAGCCAAGAGAAACCATTCGGGACTCTACAGTCCACTCTGGACAGACACTGTGCTTTTCCCATGGTCTTCGCAACCTGCAGACCAGGAGGTTCCCTCTGGTGCCTATACCACCAGGGCCCTGGGTTCCAAGCAGAATACTAGGCAGCTATTTGGGGAGGCACTGAGCTAGCCACAGAAGTTTTTTCATACCCCAGTGGTGCCTGGAATGCCTGTGAGACCATTCACTTCCCTGGAAAGGGTGCTGAAGCCACGGAGCCAAGTGGTCTGGTTCGGTGGGTCCCACCCCCACAGAGCTTAGCAAACCAAAATCCACAGGCTTGAAATTCTTGCTGCCAGCACAGCAGTCTGAGAATGACTTGGGATGCTCGAACTTGGTAGTGGGAGAGGCGTCTGCCCTTGCTTAGGCTTGAGTAGGTGTTTTTCCCCTCACAGTGTCCTCACAGCCACCAGGAAGTTTGAACTGGGCGGAGCCCAGCACAGCTCAGCAAGGCAGCTGCTGTCAGACTGCCTCACTAGATTCCCTCTTCGGTGGACAGGACATCTCTGAAAAAAACGCAGCACCCCCAGACAGGGACTTACAGATAAAACCCCCACCTCCCTGGGACAGAGCACCTGGGGAAGGGAGTGGTTGTGGACACAGCTTCAGCAGACCTAAACATCCCTGCCTGGCAGGTCTGAAGAGAGCAGTGGATCTCCCAGCACGGCATGCTGATTCAATGTCCCTCTGATAAGGGACAGACTGCCTCCTCAACTGTGTTCCTGACCATTATGTATCCTGACTGGGAGACATTTCCCAGTAGGGGCCAACAGACGTCTCATACAGGAGAGCTCTGGCTGGCATCTGGCAGGTGCCCCTCTTGGACAAAGCTTCCAGAGGAAGGAAGAGGCATCAATCTTTGCTGTTCTGCAGACTCTGCCAGTGATATCCAGGAAAACAGTGTCTGGAGTGGACCTCCTGCAAACTCCAGCAGACCTACAGCAGAGGGGCCTGACTGTTAGAAAGAAAACTAACAAACAAGAATAGTGTCAACATCAACAAAAAAGACATCCACTCAGAGACCCCATCTGAAGGTCACCGACTTCAAAGACCAAAGGTAGATAAATCCATGAAGATGGGGAGAAACCAGTGCAAAAAAGGCTGAAAATTCCAAAAACCTGAATGCCTCTTCTCCTCCAAAAGAACACAACTACTCGTAAGCAAGGAACAAAAATGGACGGAGAATGAGTTTGACAAATTGACAGAAGTAGGCTTCAGAAGGTGGGTGATAACAAATTCCAATGAGCTAAAGGAGCATGTTCTAAATCAATGTAAAGAAGCTAAGAACCTTGATAAAAGGTTAGACAAATTGCTAACTAGAATAACCAGTTTAGAGAGGATAAATGACCTGATGGACCTGGAAAACATAACATGGAAACTTCATGAAACATACACAAGTATCAGGAGCCAAATCAATCATGTGGAAGAAAGGATATCAGAGACTGAAGATCAACTCAATGAAATAAAGTGAGAAGACAAGATTAGAGAAAAAAGGAGTGAAAAGAAACAAACAAATCCTCCATGAAGTATGGGACTATGTGAAAATACCCAATCTATGTTTGATTGGTGTACCTGAAACTGATGGGGAGAATGGAACCAAATTGGAAAACACCGTTTAGGATATTATCCAGGAGGACTTCCTCAACCTAGCAAGGCAGGTCAACAATCAAATTCCAGAAATATAGAGAACACCACCAAGATACACTTCGAGGAGCACAACTCAAAGACACATAATCATCAAATTCACCAAGGTTGAAATGAAGGAAAAAAATGTTAAGGGCAGCCAGAGAGAAAGGTTGGGTTATCCAAAAAGGGAAGCCCATCAGACTAACAGTGGATCTCTCGGCAGAAACCCTACAAGCCAGAAGGTGTGGGGACCAATATTCAACACTCTTAAAAAAAGAATTTCCAACCCAGAATTTCATATCCAGCCAAACTAAGTTTCATAAGCGAAGGAGAATTAAAGTCCTTTACATACAAGCAAATGCTGAGAGATTTTGTTACCCCCAGGCCTGCCTTACAAGAGCTCCAAAAGGAAGCACTAAACATAGAAAGGAACAACCAGTTTCAGTCACTGCCAAAACTTACCGATTGTAAAGACCATTGACACTATGAAGAAACTGCATAAACGATCAGGCAAAATAACCAGCTAGCATCATAATGCCAGGGTCAAATTCACACCTAACAATATTAACCTTAAATGTAAATGGGCTAAATGCCCCAATTAACAGACACAGAATGGCAAATTGGATACAGTCAAGACCCATTGGTGTGCTCTATTCAGGAGACCCATCTCACATGCAAAGAGAAACATAGGCTCAAAATAAATGGATACTGGAATATTCACCAAGCAAATGGAAAGAAAAACAAAACAAACAAACAAAAGCAGGGGTTGCAATCCTGGTCTCTGATGAAACAGACTTTAAACCAACAAAGATCAAAAGAGACAAAGAAGGGTATTACATAATGCTAAAGTAATCAATGCAACAAGAAGAGCTAATTGTCCTAAATATATATGGATCCAATACCGTAGCACCCAGATTCATAAAGAAAGTTCTTAGAGACCTACAAAGAGAGTTAGACTCCCACACAATAATAGTGGGAGAGTTTAACACCCCGCTGTCAATATTAGAGCAATGAGACAGAAGATTAAGTGAAGGAGAAATACAACACTTTACAGACAAGCAAATGCTGAGAGAATTTTGTCACCACCAGGCCTGCCTTACAAGAGCTCCTGAAGGAAACACTAAACATGGAAAGAAACAATCAGTACCAGCCACTGCAAAAAACATGCAATATTGTAAAGACCATCAATGCTATGAAGAAATTGCATCAATTAACAGGTAAAATAAACAGCTAACATCATAATGACAGGATCAAATTCACACATAATGACATTAACCTGAAATGTAAATGGTCTAAATGCCCCAATTAAAAGACACAGACTGGCAAATCGGATAAAGAGTCAAGACCCACGGAGAGGTGACAAGTGATAGCAGCCCTCACTCTCGGCACCTCCTTGATCTCGGCGTCCACTCTGGCAGCACTTGAGGAGCCCTTCAGCCCACCAGGGCACTGCGGGAGCCCCTCTCTGGGCTGGCCAAGGCTGGAGCCACCTCCCTCTGCTTGTGCGGAGCTGTGGAGGGAGAGGTGCCCGTGGAAATCGGGGCTGCGAGCGGGGCTCGTGGGCCAGTGTGAGTTTCAGCAGGCACCGGCTCCACGGGTCCCACACACCGAGCTGCCAGTCGGCACCCATGGCCCAGGGCAGTGAAGGTCTTAGCACCTGGGCCAGCAGCTGCGGAGGGTGCTCCTTTTCTTGTAAGGATAGATTTGCCCTATGTGGAACAGCCACATGGGAAAAAAAAGTGATGGAATTGTCCTTGGTTTTATAATGATCTACGAAAAGAACTTTAAAATAGCCAGACACAGTGGCTCATGCCTGTATTCCCAACACTTTGGGAGGCTGAGGTGGGAAGGTCACTTGAGGCCAGGAGTCCTAGACAAGCCTGGGAATTAGAGCGAGACCCCGTTGCTATACACACACACAAATCATAAAAATAAAAAGTCATAATCTCTGTCTCCGCTTCAGAGGTTAAGGGCCAGTATTTCTCTGCCCATGAAAACTGAAGTAAAATGGAGATTCAAGAGGTCGGCAAAGAAAATGGCCTGATATTCTTAAAAACAATTCTGCTCTAAATGGAAAATAGAAGAAACCTTCATAAACTTTTAACATGATAGAGACTTCAAAACAAGAAAAAAATTATAAAAAAATGATAAAAAAAGAATGTGACACAATAAAATTTAAAGAATTTGAGTAAAAGCAATTTAGAAATTCAGACTCAAAAGATTTAGCATTTTGATGAAGTGTCAAAGGCAAATATTTATAGGGTGAATACACAAACAAAATAAGGAAATTATTAGATTGTTCACAATTACAAAATTGCCTTTTTTGCTTTACCTTGTTGGAAAGTTCTCAGTCACATAATAATATACTAGTTTGTTGTTTATGATTGGCTGAGGTAAAGTTTTGTTTCTGTCTAATGTAAGCACTTACCAGAAATTACTAAAGTTTTGCTTATGTTTGCAATTCAAGTAAAGTTAAATCTATTTTTAATGTCTAATTGATTTTGTTTGCTCAGGAGTTTTTTAAACCCAGTAACAATTTTAATTTCACTTACAGAATATTAAAATTTTAGAAGTACTTTTTGAGGTAGAGAGGTGCTAAGTGGTAAAATTTAGAGAATTTCATCAGCAGATACCAGTGAAGAAATTTTAAAAGAGGCATATTACATTAAAAAAAAAAAAAAA
>NW_016803633.1:1113989-1119755 GCF_001698545.2 Rhinopithecus bieti | reverse complement strand
AAAAGAGGCATATTACATTAAAAAAAAAAAAAACTTTAAAAGTGGATAGAACTCAATATTTATTGTGCTGGTGCTGGGTATAAATTAATTTTTTTAAACTGTTAATAATTATGATTTTTTTTTCTTAAGATGAGGTTTCCAGGTTGGAGTGCAGTGGCACAATCTTGACTCACTGCAACTTACCCCTCCCAGGCTCAAATGATCCTCCCACCTCACCTTCCCAAGTAGCTGGAACCACAGGCATGTGCCACCACACCTAGTTAATTTTTTGTATTTTGGGGAGATAAGGGGTTTTGCCATGATGCCCAGGCAATCCACTTGCCTTGGCCTCCCAAAGTGCTGGGATTACAGGCCTGAGCCACTGTGGCTGGCAGTAGTATTGATACAGCAGGAGGGTAGGGAAGTGCTGGGTAGAGAAGGTCAAAGTCCCTAGTGAGGACTCCACCCTTGGGCCTGTGCCCATGGACCCAAGTGAAGACAGTCACTCTTGTTTTTGCACCCAAAGTTGCATTTCCAATGTTGCATTTTCCAAGATCACTCTGGCCCACCGTGCCCCCCATCCTGTCCCCATATAAACCCAAGAGACCATAGCAGGTACACACAGAAGCGTCTGGAAATCGAGAGAAGCAGAAGAGCACACCGACAGACACCAGCAGACATCAGCAGGCCATGGATGGCAGAACAACATGGAATTCGGTTGTGGGTGGTAGGAGGAGAGTCCAGCTGCTGGGCGGCCCAACTCCAGAGGAAGACCACTTTCTACTCTATTCCCCCTATGGCCTTCCCATTCATCTTACTTCGAGTTTTTCCACCACTCAATAAAACTTCGCACCCATCCTCCAGGCTCACATGTGATCTGAATTTTTTCTGGTACACTAGGGCAAGAAACTGGGATACAGAAAGCTCTCTGTCCTTGCCATAAGGCAGAGGGTCTAATTGAGTTGATTAACACAACCCACCTGCAGATGGCAAAACTGAAAGATCCCACTGAAACACACGCCCACTGTGGCGTTGGGAGTTGTAAACACTCGACCCTAAACACTGCCATGGGGTCAGAGCCCCGAAACGCTCCCCATAACATTCTCGTCTCTATGCCCCCACAGGGGTCTAAGCAGTGGGGCACTGAAGAAGTGAGCCACACCCCTGATGCATGCCCTGCCAATGGGGATAAGAAAACTTCTTCTGTTTCACTATGTTTTAAAGTTTATGTGTTGGATATTCTTGCTAGCAAGTAAACTTGGCTTTGAGATTCAGACTTCTGCAGATATATAAGGAGAAAACTGAATTAATTATTGGTGTTCAGAAGAAACATCATTCTAAATTCTGGTTTGGGCTTAAACTACAAAAAGCTAAAATACACTAACTTTAACAATTTGCAGAATAATTTTCATTTCTCAAGTATGTATTTGCTATCATCTCAAAATAATTGAACTACTGCGTTGTTATAGTTTGGGTAGTTTTAAATCATTTTTTGTTGTTTTGGTTTTGAGAACATAGATAGCTCCTATTATGTCATAAAAAGTAATTTATTGCACAGAATAATTATTTTAAACAAAAACGTTCATTAGTAAAGTGCTCAATATTGAAATTTGTAATTCTAAACCAAAATTCAAAACATGGTGTATATGAATGTATAATAGACCAAAGTAGTTGATATATATGTACATAATTTGTAATTGGCAACTTATTTACCCAAACTATTCAAATAATATCTGATGTCATGTCTTATGCTAGAAAAATTCATGAGAAACTAAACTGTCTTGGAACTGTCAGATATCAAGATAATGCCACAAATATTTGGGGTTACAGGAAGTTGTCCTAAAACTACAAAAAGGCAAACCATTGTGCATACTGTGACCATTTGATCTTCAAAAAAGTTAACAAAATTAAAGTCAATTAAAATTAGAAGTTGAGACTATGAAATAGTCATCGATCAATGTTGATTTTAAAATGGATAGATAACATGCATTGTTCTATAGAGTATTTTAACATATACATGAGTTCTTGACTGTCAAGAATAAGTGATATGTGCCGGTTAACCAAAATCACATGATTTTGTTTCTGGTTAATATTTACAAGTACTTCGTAAAATTACATTGTTAGGTTTTATTTTTAATATGTGTACCTATATTCATATTTTTAAAATGTATTTATCATGAGAAACATTGCATGGTCTAAACTGGTAATGGAAGAATCTGAAGAATAGAAAGTGATTTTTTAAAAATAAGACATTTAGATGCATATAAAAGTAGGGAAGGCCAGGTACAGTGATTCATGCCTATAATCCCAGCAATTCAGGAGACCGAGGTTGGAGGATTGCTTGAGCCTAAGAATTAGAGACTAGCCTGGGCAACATAGTGAGACCCTGTCTCTACAAAAAAAATTTAAAAAATTAAAAATCAGCTAAGAGTGGTGACATGCACCTGTAGTCCAACCTATTTGGGAGGCTTGACTTAGAGGATTGCTTGATCCTGGAAGTCAAGGCTACATTGAGCCATAATCATACCACTGCAATCCTGTCTGGGCAACAACAGAGTGAGACCATGTCTTAGTAAGTTAAAAAAAAAAAAAAAAATCGGCGATATACTGGGTTTTATTGATCAGATTATGAGAGAAGGGAGAATGGCTTTGGTTTATACAGACAGAATAAAAACTCTTCAATCAGCGAATTTAGGAGATGATATCTCAAAGGTTCTCACAATTTTATAGAAAGCAACCATTGTACTAGAGAAGACTTTACAGTGAATTCATATTTTTTGTTTACTCTTTTTTTCCGTTAAGACAGCATCTCACTCTGTCACCCAGGCTGGAGTCCAGTGGCACAATCACAGTTATTGCAGCCTTGACCTCCCAGGCTAAAGAGATCCTCCCACATCAACCTCCACAGTAGCTGAGACTACTGGCATGAGCCACCACACCCGCTTAATTTTTTAAATTTCTTCTAGACATGCGGTCTCATCATGTTGCCCAGGCTTCTCTTGAACTCCTGGGCTCAAGCAAGCCTCCCTTCTTGGCCTAGAGTAATTTCTTGCAAAAATTAAAAGGGATATATTGGAGAATGATATCAGCCTAATAGTAAAGTAAGAGTTCTTTGGCTTTTCTCTACCCCACAGAATTACAACTAGCAAATTTCCAATGGCCAGTTGATCCCCCTTGTAAACAAGAAACAAAGTCCTAAGCCCTCCAGCCAAGTGAAGGGATCCCCTCTGCACCAAAGGAAAGCTGAAAAACCGAATTCCCAACAATGATGGGAAAAAAAATAAGAAAGGTTGGACATGCCTCATATACCCCTTCATTTTGGAGTTTAGGCACAACTGATTTGGATTAACCTTAAAATAGAAATCATAAGACTAACAAAACAGATGATTTATGGCAACAAGATACCAACCTCCAGCTTGATTATGGTATGGCATCACAATGACAGATAGCAAGCCTTAAATGAAATCAAAATATTTTACCCCAAAATATATTTGTTTGACATATTTTGAAGTGGTCCTGCAATGTTATCTCGCATGGGGTGAAATTTGCATCTGTAGAAAATCTCCTTTCCTTTCTATGTCTTTCCATATCTAGAAGAGGTTTAACTAAGGGCCTAACACCTTTTAAGTTCTGAAAAGAGACATTTACCATCTATTCTCTCTGAAGCCTCTTACTTAGAGGCTTTGTCTCTATAACAAGAACTGTGGCTTCCACAGCCTTCTTATCTTAACTCAAACATTCTCTTGTACTAACTTCTCACATCTTTAGACAATGCTTTATTCTTTCAACCAATTGCCAATCAGAAAAATTAAATCTACCTATGACCTGTAAGCCCCTGCTTCAAGAAGTCCTGCTTTTTCAGGCTGAACACATGTGGACCTTACATGTATTGATTTATGTCTTTGCCTATAACTTGTCTCTCTAAAATGTATAAAAACAAGTTGTAATCTAACTACTGTGTGCTTATGTTCGCAGGACTTCTTGAGACCGTACCTGAGCTGTGGTAACTCATATTTGGCTCAGAGTAAGTTTCTTTAGCTATTTTAGGAAGTTTGGCTTTTTCATCACCACATTGAATATTCCAGAACTAAAAGTGGACCTGTGAAATTCTCTCAGATTGCAGAACTGAGAAAAATCCATTATCAAACAGTAAGAAAAGTGGTGATCTGAAACTCAAGCTCACACAGTGCCACATGCAGAGAAGTACCCTGGACACACAGTTTTTAAGTAAAAAAGTTAGTGGGAAGTGGGCATCCATCTTCTCAACGATTCTGAGAAGTGTTGCTGTGCCTTTTTTCCCCATGGGCAGCATCAAAAGCGCTAGCAGGACTAGTCAACCAAGGATCAATTAGAAACAAAGAATGGGGAGCAGGTGCACAGCAACTAATATGTGGACCTACTGCAGTAGAGTTGGGTTTGGGGAGCACCAGCTGTAGCACTCATAGGCTTAAACCAAAACAGACAACTTTCTCTGAATTTCCCAACAGACTTACTGTAAATGGACAGTGACAGGAGAAAAAATCAGGACTAAAAAGACCAGATAAATACCTATATTCCAAAAGCAGAAATCAAGACACAACTGCAAAGATCAAGAACCATCAGGGAATCATGACATCACCAAATGATCAAAACAAGGTGTCAGTGAGTGACACAAAAGAGACAGCGATGAATGATCTTTATGCTAAAGAATTCAAAATAGCTGTTTTTAGAAAGCTCATCAATAAAATATAGAGAAACAATGTAGAATTTTATCAAAGAAACTTTACAGATTTTAATAAAAAAACACAAAAATGTTGAAGCTGAAAGAATACAATGAGCAAAATTAAAAATGGAATAGACAGGATCAACAACAGAATTGATTAAGTAGGAGAAAGAGTTTGTAAGATTGAAGAAACACTCCAAAAACACACAGAGGAGAAAAAATAAAAAAAGAATACAAACAAATGAAAGAAGCATAAGGGATCTGTGAGACAATATCAAGAGAGCAAATATTTGTGTTATCAGTGTTTAAGAGCAAGTAGAGAAAGACAATGGAATAGAAATATTTTTTAAAGGAATAATGGCAGAAAACATTCAAAACCCAGAGAAAAATATAAATATCTAAGTGCAGGAAAATTGAAGGTCACCAATAAGAGTCAATACAAATAATACTACAATGATATTATAATCAAAATTCAATGGTCAGGAACAAATAGAGGATTCTGAAAGCAGCAAGAGAAAAGAAGCATAGCTCATGTAAGGAGGTTCCAGTATGCCTGGCTGCAGTCTTCTCAGCAGCAACCTTACAGGCCACGAGGCGGTGAGATGATATATTTAAAGTGCTGAAGAAAAATAATTGCTAACCAAGTATAGTGTACCCACAAAATCTTTCAGAAATAAAGGAGAGATAAAGACCTCCCCAGACAAACGAAAGCTGAGGGAGTCTATCACCACCAGACCTATCTCACAAGAAATGCTAAAAGGAGAGTTCTTCAGACTGAACGAAAGATATGTTCATGAATAAGAGAAAGTATCTGAAGGTATATAACTCACTGGGAAGAGTAAATATACAGTCAAATTCAGAATGAGGAGAAATGTGAAATCTTTTTGTTATTGGGGGGATGTAACTTAGTACATCCCTTATGAAAAATGGTATGGAGGTACCTCAAAATATTATACATAGAACTACCATATGACCTTCATATCTTACTACTGAATATATATTCAAAGGACCTGAAATCAGTGTCTTGAAAAGGCATCTGCTCCCATGTTTATTGCAGCGCAATTCACAGTCGTGTGTGTGTGTAT
>NW_016803633.1:1070346-1113640 GCF_001698545.2 Rhinopithecus bieti | reverse complement strand
TATATATATATATATATATATACACACATATAATATGTATATCTAATACATATTATGTGTATATATAAAATACATATTATATGTGTGTATATAGAATAGTATTCACCCATAAAAAAGAATGAAATCCTATGATTTGCAACAACATGGATGAGCCTAGAGTATATTGTGACAGGTGAAATAAACTAGGCACAGGAAGTCAAACACTGTATGAACTCATTTATGGAGAGAATCTAAAGAAAGCTAATAAATGGTGCTTATCAGAGCCTGAGGTAGTTAGAAAGGAGAAGAAAATGGGAAGATATTGGTCAAAGAATATTCTGTCACAGTTAGATAGAAGGAGTAAAAATATTGTCCAAAAACAAAAAACAACAAAAAGTAGACAAACAATTGTCTGAGACCAAGAGTTAGAGAGAAAGAGAATAAAAGGGGAGGGGAGAAATGAGAAATAACTACTAATGCTTATGGAATTTCTTTATTACATTATTAAAATGTCCCAAAATTGATAATGTTGGTGGTTGCACAGCCCTGTAGACATACAAAAATCATTGGACTGTACCTTTAAAATGAATAAATTGTATGACATTTAAGTTACATCTCAACTAAGCTGTTAAAATAAAAAGGGAAAATGTGTTGAACAAAAATTCAACATGCATGATTAGTGTCTATGCTTAATATTAATTCAAGAGAGAAATCAAATAATTATTCATTTTTTTATTATGTAATTCAATGGTTCCTAAGATCTATTTTATATTTAAGTTTTGGAGGTGATCATTTTGAAAATAAATCTGTTGAAATTTATTTTATTTTATTTTAGACTTTTTTTTTAAATACTAAAGCTCTGTATTACAATATTTGAAGCATTTGACTTAATTTTTTAATATCAACTAATAGCATATATTGGCAGCATATAACAAAAGACACAAAATTTAAAAGTTCACTGAAAAGATAAAATAAATTTTTTCCATTTATAAATTCAGAGATAGGGACAGTAGTATGATGTCTACAGAGTCTGGTTACTTTCTATGGCCAACATACTTGCAATTTTCTGCTCCGCTATCCTGACACATAATTTTCAAAGTATAATTCATAATTAAAGATGGCTGCTCAAGCTTCAGTTATCACCTATATGCACCAAGTAAGGGCTTAGTTAAATATAACACAGCTGTAAGATGACCTGCAAATAATGCAGTAAGTTTACCTCAACCCATTTCTGCTTCAAATAAAATTTTAGCCTCATGCTACTAAGGGTAAATAGTAGAAGAAAGAGCAGCAAGTAGGTTCTGCCATCTGATGTGACTATTTTAGAACAATTGATCTGATTTTTTTTCTATATATAAAATGCTTCAAAATCGTCAGAGCTGTACTAATGAATTTCTTCACAAAGTAGTTTTGAAGATGCTGCTATTTTATTTATAGAATAATTCAGTTAATTTAAACTTCTTATGTAGTAAATAATGTCTAAAAGATAGTAAAGGATTCTTTTTTTTTTAACATCATAGTTTAAAAAGAAAAATCCAAACTGCTAAAGCAAATTAGTAAATGTGTCAAGATTAAAGCAATGATACGCTTTTTATACTCTGTGGCTGGTCTATGAATCATAATTCAAATTTATCAAAAGAAGTTGAGCCCTTTTAATGAAAACTACACAATACTTTGACAATGTTCTTGATTTAAATATATACTTTTAATAAAAAAAGTTGCATATGGAAATAAACATCAGCGACATAAATAAAAAAATTAATGAGTCATATTACAAAGTCCTAAATCACAAATATGAAATAATTCATAAAAATTCAGAAAAAAATGCCAAAATAGGTCACAATAATTAAAATCAATTTCATTAAAAAATATAGATAATCGGAATATACAAAAAACGCCTAAACACAAATATAACAAGAGAAATGCTCATAAAAGATACATTGAGAAACTATTTCTCACCTGGTCCAAGTGTATTCTCCACAGTGATAATAGACTCTGTCCAGCAGATGTGAAGAAATAGATACTTTGATACATGGCTTAGAGGAGTTTCAAAACTGATTTGGAGAGGAGGTCAGCAATATCTAACACCGCTACATGTGCATTTTCCTATAACCCATTAACCTAATTTCTATGATTCGTTCCTAAAAAGTCACATCCACAAATATGATTAAATAAATAAGCAAGCTAATTTATTCAAATATTACTTGAAATTAGTAAAAGATGAGACAGTCCAAATGTCCATCAATAGGGCATTGGTTGAGTAAATATTGCACATTCACACAATTACCTACTGTCCACTAAAAACAAGGAAGACTTCCATGTATTAAATACATTACTTTCTTGGATACATTATTTAATGTGTTAAGTGTAAAAGGCAGTGCTCTAACAGTGGAATGATTAGAAATGGAGATGATCTTCTCCGACAATGATTTTAATATTTTTGTTAACTTTAAATGGTGTGGGTATCTTACATATTCGTAAATGAAATCAAATAAAACTAGGAAATTAAACCAAGAAAGAAATAATGAAAGTAAACATATATAAAATCAATATAATATTCACATAGTTGAAAAAGTTATTCCAAGTGATTTTGAAATACAGTATTCTGAGCACACTTTTTTTTATTTGCCTGTTTGTTTTGTTTTAATAAGGGAAAAAAGCACCTTAAAGAAATCTTAACATTTCACTCAGAGGATTTATAGGGAATAACATTGTTTTGAAACTATTGAGAAATAAATAAATAAGTAGTAAGTGTATTAAGATGATATATTTATAGTGACATCCTGATATTAAGTATATTTAATATTTTAAGTATAGCAACAAAATATACAAACTTTTTAAATTTGAGAGTAATAATAAATAACAAAAGAAGAAAACTTTGTAATATTAAGTTTGAATTTAAAATATCAATACAAATTTGTGTTTTAACAAACACTGCTAAGTACCTAGAAGCAGTGATATTCAGTAACATGCAGACCTTGGTTTCTGAATATCATCAGCTCCAAAAGGAAGTGGCTTATCCTTGGAAATATGTCTGTCTAGGTCTGGGGCAGCGACTGTATTAGGTATACCTGGGCCATTGTGTTGTTTAAGAAGGAATGTACATCCTGAATGACTATGAAAGTTGTTTATATGCTCCCCACCAGCAATAAATAGATAAATAATTTTTCAGGTATCAGTTTGAAAGAGTCCACACAGGCTGCACTTGGGATGATTTGAGTATAAAAAGAATAACAAGCATAATTGATCATAGCATATAAAATAAAATAAAAATAATTCCATAGGATATACATGAAAGAAAGTCCTCCCGGGGGGATTGCCAGATAAACTCATGGTAGATTGAACCTCCTTATAGATTCAGACAATATTAGCTCTGGACAAATACAAACAAAACAAAAGAGAAAGGAAAACAAAACTGTGAATTCTCTAAAACTAAATAAAGGCAGGCACATTCTAGAAATAAACTGACACCTGTAAAAGGAATGCATTCAATAGAATCCCTAAATTCCTCTCCTAGGGTACATATATATTTATATATATAATTATATAATAATATATAATGTATATTACATATAATATTATATATTATAAAATATATAATATATTATAAAATATTATAAAATATAATATTTATATATAATATATAATTATACATAACACATACAATTATATAATATATAGAATATATAATAATATATGTATATATAACTATACAGGATATATAGATAATATCCTGGAGATATATATATATATATATCCTGTATATATACATATATATCCTGTATATATTTGTATATCCTGTATATACAGGATATATACAGGATATATACAAGATATATGTATATCCTGTATAATTACTTCTCATTGAGTGAAGGTGAGGTCTGTGAATATAAGATGCGACTCATCACATAAATATCAGGATAGTTGCTACCATTGGGAAGAAAAGATAGAACAGAGATTCTAGGATTTTGGCAGTGTTATATTTCTTGACCTGGCAGTGTTTATTCTGATAATTCATTGAGCTAGCATACATGATGAGTGCATCTTTCTGTATGTGTATTAAATTTCTGCATGCATACAGAAATTTCAGTCTTTCATTTCTATAGCACCCTGTTTCTACCTATTAACATCCATGTTGAGGGAGAAAAAAAAAATCCATATTTTCTATTTTCTCACCTCCGGCTCCCTCCTCCACCAGTTTCCTATTTGTCTGTCTCTCACAACACTTTTCAAATGTCTCCATAGATGTCCCAATTAGCGTAAGCATTAACACATTTTAGAATTCTCTGGGGAATGCACAAGCAATGGGGAATTAGTTGAGACTTTTATTATCAGCCTATGTTCCTAGTCCATGTCATTTATAAAACAAATTTAGGTTTGACAATGGCCCTTAAAAGTATTTGCTCTGCACTCTGTTTCTCCTTGTACAGCTCACTTGCCTTTTTATGAATATTAAATCCTTTACTATTGGCTCTATTTCCAGACCCACTTCTGCATAGTCGATTTTCTAACTTGCCATTCCCACTGAGTCTTCAGGCTGTAGATTCCTATCAACTCTAGTCCTACCGCTAGCTACATAAACAAGACAGTCTTCATTTCAACCTGGTCCTGTGGATATTTTCAGACCTAGATGACTCCCCACAAATTATGAAACTCCATCATATGGGGATGTTAGGAATTCACACCTGACTTGGTTTACTGAACTAACTACTCTGTATTAGGTGAACTACTTCTGGGGAGGTTTATAAGCACTACAGTTAAAAAAAAAAAAAAAGAAAACAAGAAATAAAAGAATAAGGAAATGACATAAACCTTCTTCATAAAGATTAATAGGTACTTGGTGGGAGCTAAAACATCTAGTCAGCATATAAGATGAGTGCATCCAACTCCAGTTGGCAACTGGAGTGAGAATTAAGAACAATACTCTAGGAGTCTGAAAGGAATCAATAAATAAAATCTATATTCTGTGCCTGAGTTAGGATCAGTTGGACACAGACACAGAAGCCAGACAGAGATTAAAAATCAAAACTGTCCCTAGAGTGGAGACCATAGACTAGAAGAATAAGCCCCAATGGATTTGCTAATATTTAACTTCTGAAGTAGACACATTTTCTGAGATGGATGGGCAACTGCCCTCCCTAACAGGTATATTACTCAGCTCTACAATACAGCTGGAAAAGGACTAAACTGAGCATGTTCAGTTTCTTTTCCCAAATTTCAAATTAAATGAATCATTCCTCCTCTTATGAGGGAGAAGTGAGTAAAGGGTGGAGAAGTAGGTCAGGGGTTCTACTAGGTGGGTGCTCCCAATATGAAGCTCAGGAAGAAAATCAGGTCTCTACAAATATAGACTATACTTCAAAATACTATGTTAGACATGCCTCCTTGCCATTTGAACCTTTAAGCCCCACCATGGAGATGAACATTTTTGAGAACTCTCTCCTTTTTGAAACTCCTTCCTTCTTTGCATTCCTTGAAATCATAATTTTATGGTTTTTCATTTTCTTTTCTCCTCTCATCTCGCTCTTCTTCTCTGAGTTATTTTTCACTTCCAACCCACCATGTTTGTATTTTACAAGTTTCTAATCCCAACTTTCTCCCATATCGTACCCTTTCTCCACTCTACCTTCCTTTCTCTTTTTCCTTTCCCTTCTCTTCTCTTCCCTTTTCTTCTTCTCATCTCTATTATGTGCTTTTCTGACATACTTTATTCCTTTTCATGGGTTTATATATGATCTCCATGTAGACCAATTATCATTTCACTAAGCATTCATGGTGCCATTACTATGAACAAATATACTAACTGCTAAAGATGCAAAGACAAAAATAGGTATAAAGCACATTCTCCTTAATTAAGATGGTTTTAACTTAATAATTGATAATTTGAAAACAAAAATGGTGGTAGTTTAGTGCACATCTTCTGGAGCCTTAGAGCCTTACCTGCAGAGTAAGACTCCAAACTCTACAACAGCCTCTTGGCTGTGACACCGTTGACACATTACTGATGCTTTCTGTGCTCACGTCCCTTATATTTGTGTGTGTGTGTGTTTGTGTGTGTGTGTATGAAGAGAGAGAGAGAAAGAGAGGGAGGAAGAAGAAAAATGCTTCTCTCAAAACATTGTTGGAAAGATTAAATGAATTAATATATCAACACAATTAGAACATTGCCAGATTCATTCCAAGAGTTCAATAATTACTGAATGTTATATTTGAATATTGCATTTTAAATTACGAAGCATTGAATATGTCATATCTCATTTATTTTTGCAATAGTAATCTGAAAAAAATTATTGTGGTTATTTTCAGAAAATATAATTGAAACATAGGGCCTTATGAAAGGTTAAAATATCACAAAACAGAGTCTTAACTTTTACCTCTGACTTCTAATAATTCATTCAGTTTTTTTTCTCACAGTTGCTACTCTAGTTTTACCTTGAGCTCTGCTTTCTCTTCTAAGCTCCAATTCCACAGCTGTTGCCAGGGTATTTCACTGACACCATAAAATCAACCTCAAAATATAGAGGTTCTAAACTAAATTATCTATTCCCCAAATCTGTTTCTCTTCCTGAGTTCCTCATGTGTGAGTGACAGAAACTTTTCCTAGCAAAAATTTTCAAATATTGCTAACACCTCCCATTTCTTTCTTCATTATCCTCACAGATATCTCATTTTCTAGACAGCCTTCATCTAACTAGCATTTCTTCTATCATATCACACTTGGCAGTGCCACTGCAATAGTCATAATCAGAAATTTATCAACTACAGTCATAGTCCATTAATTATGTCTCCTGTGTGAAGTCTCTGCAGAGACTAATCCATTCCCCACAGTGCTTGTTGTTGGGCTAATGTTTATTGAAATCAAATATCTGTCCAGTATTTCACATAGGTGCTTCACATACATTATTTTCTTTAATTTTCACAATCCAAAAATGAAATATAATTTACCAACAAGTTTTGCAGCTAAGAAAACTGAGGTTTACTTTCTTCAATTAGCATAGTTGTAATTAAAATACAAGCAAGGCCAATTCTATATGTATGTGCTACCTCTGTGTTCTCCCCCACCTCCCGACCTTTGATCATTTTATTTCCTTGCTTAGTGTAACACATAGGATCTCACTGCTTCACAAATCGCATCCAAACTCATTAGCCTACTATTTTAATGTTCCTTGATCTAGTTTCAATGTACCATTCTAACCCCAATTTCTATTTCTCACAAATGCATTTCATTTATACTCAAACATCAGTCACTCTAAGTTGACCTGCTCCACAATGTCCTGCTTTCATCCTGGTGTACAAAGTTGTCCTTCTATTTAAATGGCTGTCCTCCAATATAACTAGCTGTCTAGTTGACCCATCCTTTTAAGGTCTACTAAATGCCTCTTCTCCAAGGTTGTCTTCCTTGAGCTCTTTTGACAGAATAAATAATTCTTTCTTCAAACTCCCATAGCTCTATAATTTTCTAATTTGTATTTGAGCTATTTGTTTTCTATTTGTGTGCTTCCTTAGAGAAGCAGATGTCTGTGTCTAAGCATCTTTGAAGTCTCTAGACACCTGCATAGCACATAAGAAGAATAGCCACCCAGAAAATACTTTTTTTTTTTATTTTTTGCATTAAAGTATAGTAAGATAGTATAGCTAACAGTGGCAAAACGGAACCAAGTATATACTATTATGCATACAGTAGCATGCACCAAGGTTCAGCTGATAGATATAATATATTAAGCCATGAATTTTAAAGTCACTGAAAGAGAAAAATTTTTTCTAAGTGTCTTCGAACATTGAGTCAAACGTAGTCAATGTAGCTGAAATATTTCTAAAACCTATTTTAAAATTCTGCATTTTGTTCTATTTTGTTGGGGATCAGTTATAGACTTTTTCTTTTAAAATTAAATTTTGCAGATTATTTCATTTGTTAGTGGGACCTATACTGTTTATGGAGGAAAAAAAAATCTATAAAATAACACTATTGAAAATTTAGCCACAGTTCCTTATAATGGTACTTCTGAATGAAGAATAATGAAGTTTAGCACAAGTCTCTTAAATATTAAATATAAACTACTCTTGCTCTCACTTAAAAAATTTAGCAATAAGCAGTTTATTGGAGATGACACATACAATTCTTTAATTATTGAAAAGTCTAACCTTGTCTATTACAGCTATATACATATCTAAAGTTAGAAATAATTCTTACTCATAATCCAATTTTAGACACAATAGTGGATTTTAGTTCTTATTATAATACCAGAAGTAGAAGCATCTGTCAATTATTGTTTTAATAAATCTGTTATAGCATAAATATACCTTTATTAAATTGAAGAGGAGTAAGAGATCATTTATCAAAAGTTTACTTGAAAACTTGTAAGATCTATGAGAAAATATTTTTAAAATGTTCTCTTATTCAAACTATACTAAGTTTAATAGTTAAGATTCAGATATTTAGTTAGCATAGTCCAGTTAGTTTTATTAAAGTTAATTACCTTATATCTATATTGCTATATTATTTTGTGTTATTCAGCAGTAATCAATTGAATTTGACTGACTCGGAAATTTTTATCAAAAACTTCAGTAAGAATATTATATATTATATAGATCTTAAATATAGTAGCACATTTTAATGTGCTTTAAAGTTGATAGGACATAAATTATTTGCTTACTTGGGAGAATGCTAATAAAACAGTAGGAGTATTTGAAATTTCAGATGAGGTGTTGCCAGAATTTAAAATATACATTTTAAACTAACAAAGAATCAAGAAAGTAAAATAAGCTTTCTAGTATTTATCTTGGTGAATGATACATTATACTAAAAAAAATCAGATGAACAAACACAGTAAAACAAAACCCAAACAAACAAGAAAAACTGTTTTGAGTAAATGAGTTGAGTGCTTAATATTTCAGATTATCTTTGAAGGCCTCATAATAATGCATTTAGTCATGCTTTGAGGAAGGTACTATCATTAAATGAAATTCAGATATGCCCCAGAGTGGTTGAGTAACTAACTCAAGATTCCATAGCTGGTACTGTGGAAAGCTGATTTCAAATGAGTACTTTGACTCTAGATCTCTGTGCTTACAAAGTGTTTCATTTTACTCCAATTTAATGTGTTTACAGAAGATTTATTTAGAAACATCATACAGAACATCAGATTTTTGAGCTTACAGTACACTCAAACAGGACACACATACACACACACACACACACACACAAATGCCTTATTCAAGCATCAACATACATGAGTTTTCCTTTCTGGATTCTAGAATATTTGTAACAAATTTGGAACCAATTGATTGAGGCCTCTCTCCCTCCCTCTCTCCCTCCCTTCCTTCCGTCCTTCCTTCCTTGCTTCCATGTAGCCTTCCTCTGCCACCCAGGCTGGAGTACAGTAGGCAATCTCAGTTCACTGCAACCTCTGCAAGCGATTCTCCTTACTCTGCCTTTGTAGTAGCTGGGATTACAGGTGTGTACCACCATGCCTACTTTTGTAGTTTTAGTAGAGATGGGGTTTCACCACGTTTGCCAGGCTAGTCTCAAACTCCTGACCACAAGTGATCTGCCTGTCTCTGCATCCCAAAGTGCTGGGATTACAGGCATGAGCCACCACACCCCTCCAGAGTTACATCACTTTAATATTACTTCTATTAATTTTAGAGATCCATTCCCATAATCATATTTTATATTACATTCTTCACCAATTGCAAGTACATAGCTCTAAATGTTTAGTTATTAATAAGTATGGTAGCAATATGCTTTTCAAAATAAGGGCCATAGCTACTGACAAGTTTCTATTCTCTTTCTATTAGTGATTCAAGTTGACAGATTCAGAGTAAGAAAAGAACTTCCAGGTTAAACAACCTCTGGTAAGTTTTTAACTCATCTTTTCTACCTAGTTGCTTCTTGTATCTGCAACAATGCCTTCTTTGGAGCAGCCTGTGTTTTATTATTAGTTTGTCTTGTTTTGTTTTCTTGTTTAGTTAGTGTTTACACCAATTCTTTGAGTTTTTTCACAAAAATCATGTAATATAGTGAAATTTGATTAGTAAGGTAGTGTAAGTATTGTGAGAATACCCTGTCTACAATAAAATAAAAACTCAAAGAAGAAAACATAATGTGCTAAATTGGGAGAATTTCATCAGGGAAACTTTATTACCAGATAACATTTTGTCTGAGTCCGCAAAGATACACTTTCCTCAGATAGATATTGAAGGATGATTGATACAATAGAAAGAGCATCAGAAACAATGACAAAGATATGAAATCACAGGGATATTCATTCAGAAATATTTGTTAGAGTGGTATAGCAAATTTAAATGTTTTAATGGTTTTTAAGGGGTCTTTTAAACTGTGTGTCATGGTTTGGATTTTATTTTTGCAAAGAAAGATCTACTAGTAGATATTACCTTAATTAATATGGAAAGGACATTATGTGATGCCGACAATCAAAAGAAATGGTGGTGATAATGGAGAGTGAACTAGTACAGCTGGAGGTGAGAGTAAGGTAGAGGGATGAAACTTTGCCATCTGAGAGATGTCGGCTATGAAAGACAGTGAAGCCATTCCATTCTCTAAATTAACAAGTAAGTAGAGACAAAGATGTGGAAGACAGTTAATACATTTAATTTTGGCACATTGAAATAGCATTGTTTTTGGCATATCCATCAGAAAGTCCAGCTAAGAAGTTTAATTGGCCAGCAAAATAAATAAATAAATAAATAAATAAATAAATAAATAAAAAATGGGTGATATCATCAAATATGTGGAATTTGAAGCCTTAGGATTAAATGAATTTCCTAAGGAAAATGCTGAGAAGGGAGAAAAGAATCAAATACTGGGGATATTCGAAATTCAAAGCAATTCTGAGACAAACTTTATTGAAGATATATCTGAGGGGGAAAAAAGCATAACAAGAAAAGAACAAAGAGAAAATGCAATCCAAGAGAGATCTTTCAAGGTAAACGAACAAACAAAAGCTTTGATGATGTCTTTTTTTTTTTTTTTCAGATAAATGAAATAGAAGAATCTATTTACAGTATTTAGCAGCACAGATGACCATGGCAATATTTGTCGAGGCAAATTCAACAATGGGAGCAGTTGCCACAGTTTACCATGTGGAAGTTGAAGGAAAGAAGGACACAGAGTGAATAGCTTATGAAGAATATTCTTTGAAGGATATTGGCTTTGAAGAGTAGTGATACCATTGTCACTAGTAGGAGGACAAAATCGTTAATGGTGACTTTTTTCTCTTTAAATATAGAGATTTAGTGTAAGCTATTTGCTGTAAAAGAAAGAAAGAAAGAAAGAAAGAAAGAAAGAAAGAAAGAAAGAAAGAAAGAAAGAAAGAAAGAAAGAGAAAGAAAAAGAAAATAAGAGTGTGACAGACTCGGCATCCAGGAAAGGATACGCTAAACCAGTAGATCAAATCTCTTAAGGAAGAAAAGATGACACGCTCCAGAGCACAGAGGAGAGATGAGTCTTGAATAGAAAAAGACACCTCTTCCCTAGATACTGGGAAAAAAGAGTTGACATATGATTGCAGTGTTAGTGTGTGATACTGGACTTCACTGAAGTCTATGTTGTAGAGTTTACATTAAGGAACTTAAATAGGGAACATACTGTTTTACAAGATTCTTTTGAGGATGGAGCACAACACACTGACATTCAGAGGGTTAAAGGTAAATCTGTTTCCCACAAACAGCTCTGAACAAGAAGGCTGCCCAACAGGGTCACAAAAGGATTGCCTCTAAGGACAGTGTAACAGCAAGCTAGAGCTATAGAGGGTAGCTAATGTATGTCAAGTGGGGTGTGATTAGCTAGGTTTTGTAGACTTCTTACAAATTGGCTAATTTAAATAATTTCTTAGACTCTGGGATATAGGGGATATAGTCCCTAGTTGTCTGTTCTATAGCCCTGGGACAGTTAGAGACAGTCCAGTAGTCAGGAGTAAAAAAGCATGAGAAGGAAAGTGTTTGAGACATGGACTTAATCAATCAGCTGCTGAAGGAGGACTGACCCACCTCTAGCCAAGGGTTCAAAACTGGATCAAGACAGTATTAATAGAAATATACCATATTTCACTTATGAAGAAAGGTAAGATTTCAGAAGGTATCTCACATGTATCCTGGATGAATTAAGTATGAAATATGACAAAAAATACAGCTGACATTTTCAGGAAGGATTTTGAGCATTGTGCATATGTTATTTCAATCTTTGTTGCCATACAAGGTAAATAATGTATCTGTTTCAAAGATGAGGTATGTGAGGCACAGAAATATTAAGGAGCTTGTTAAAAGTACTGTATTACAGATAAAGGAGCCAAGACAGTGTTAACCTTAGAGCTCAGACTTTTAACTTCTTTTCTCCTAGTGATGCCCACTAAGTGCTGAATGTCTTGCTGAGATGGAAATTATATAAACTGTAAAGTTATCATTGTATCTACGCACTGTGTCATGCCTCCCAGAAATATTCAGCAACCCAGTTGTAAGAAATAATAGATTGGGGTTATAGGACAAATCCATGGAAAGACAAAAGGAATTGGATCTTGTAGTCAGGGTTTAAGGGGTCTAAATAAATAAAATATGTTTATTACCCAGCAATGGAATAGATTGAGAGAAAGATTAAGGAGTGTGAGTAATAAAAACAAATTATTGCCTTAATTGCTATGTAGGGTGATTACAAAATATGACTTTTCTTCTGCAATCAATGAAATTTTTAATTCTTCAGTTCTGTCTTGGATATACCTAGCTGTCACTGGTTCCCCAGATTAACTATTTGCTGGTCTTTCATTTCAAGGTAGGCTTCCTTTTGTATGATAGATCACAAATAATGATGCAAGACTTGTTTAAATAGGCTGGCCACAAAACATAAGAGGTTAAAGCAAGAATGTTCTGTTCCTTTTCTTAAGTTCCCAGATGATTCACTCTTCTTTTCTAAGTAAAAAATGTGTTGAGTGGAGAGAGAGTCAGATATGTTAGTTTAGTAAAAGACCTTATGTGGTCATAGAAACAGAGTGCCATTGCCCCTCTTGTCTCTATTTCTTTGCAATTTTGAGTCCACATGAAGTAATTCACCGAAGAATTGAGCTTATTGGAGGAGGAAACGAGGTCATACTTTGGAATATGGATTGAGAGAAAAGGATTAATTTGAGGAACTGAATTATCCCTCGATACTAATAAGAATATATTTGTAGTAAACTGGAAGGTAGGAGACAGTAGCAGAGAAAGGTATAAGAAGAATTTTAATTAAATGAAAGGGTATATTTTTATTATTATTGATAAAATGGACATGAGCAGGAAAGGCAAATAAGTTTCACACCATTCATGTCCCTTCTTGCTTAGTATGGCCACTTACAACAGTATTTTGAGAGAACTGAAAAGGCTGTCCCAAAGTCTCTAAGAAGCACTGAACAATGTAGACGTTTTCTACTTTTTGTCCCTGAGATCGAATGAACCATTGTCAAAATGTTTACTACCTCTTTCTACTGGCCCCTGCCTATTGGGGAATTAAATTTCCTCTGCAAATGTGACTCACTTTATCAAGTTACATATAAAAGGAAGGGCTACTATGCATGTCCCCTCTTGTGCATATTCATCTTCCAGGAGACAACATGACCCAGAGGAGAGCAACCCTCAAGCAAGGGTCGGAAAAGAAAGAGAACAGAAACTCAAGTCACAATTGTACCACAATGGATATTCAAACTTACACTATGAGCGTTTGTTTTCATGTGAGTTTTGAGTTAGTTGTTTTCTAAGCATTACTTAGACTAAGAATATGGATAAGTACTTATTCCTGAGTTTGACAAGCTTAAATGCTATTTCCTTCACACCAAGAAGGAGAATATAATTAATTTAATTATAACTCACGTCCTGCTTCAAGTGTTGTAATAATAACTAATGCTAATGAGGATCAAAAGAGTGACTCCTCAGTGACCATCAGGATCCTAATTCTAGTCATTCCATTGTTGATAATATTAATGTGGAAAGTTAAGCAAACGAACCCATTAAGCATATTGAAAACTCAGCAATAGTCTCGAAATAGATGAATAACGTAATGTGGTAATTCATTAAGACTCTCATTCTGGGAAATTTAATTAAGCATTCTTTCACCTAAAAATACACAGAATTCAGTTTACTATTATGCTTCTTGAATCACAATACAAATGAACTTTTATGAAGCAAGAGCAAAAAAATACCTTACTGTTTCTTTCCTTTTAGATCTAACAAATGCTTCAGTTTAGGAATGTCTCTAGTACTCAAAGAAAGAATTGTCATTCATGATTAGAGTATGCTTAAAGTTTATAAAATTCTCAATTAGCCTCTTATATGCTATGCTGCCTCTTGAAAATTCAAAAGAGAATGAATGAAAGCTGAGAATTACATATAGAAGCTGAGACATAATAGCAGACAGAAAAAGGTGAGAAGTAAATAAACAAAATAATGAAAAAATAATTAGTTGTGGGAATTGAGTAAATGAAACTTTTTTTAATTGCATCACAGCTAGCTTAATACCTTCTCTGTGGAATATATGTTGAAAAGCCACTTGGATTACCTCTTCTAGTCTATCTCTATTGTAAGAAATCAAACATATATCTCCTTCCTGGGCCCAGTACAAACATTCCTCCATATATCTCAGTCCTGGGCCCAGTACAAACATTCCTCCATTTGTCTCAACTTCCTGGGCCCAGTACAAACATTCCTCCATATATCTCAGTCCTGGGCCCAGTACAAACATTCCTCCATTTGTCTCAACTTTAGAAAAACACCACCTGGAGAGTCCCCGATAAGGTCACAACCGTTTGTGGAGTGGTTTTACTGAAAGCGCGGGAACCAATAAAAAAAAACTGCTAAATGTATAACTTAAAATGTTAACCAATTGTAATGCTGTAACCAAAAGAATTCCCTTGTTCCTCTGTAACCCTACATATCCTGTTTACATCGGGCTGTAAAAAGCGAGCACATGCATCGTTCGGGGCCCTCTTGTATGCTGTGGAGCGGAGGGACCAAGTTCGAACTTGCAGTAAAGATCCTTGCTGCTTGGCTTTGACTCTGGACTCTGGTGGTCTTCTCTGGGGAACAAACGGTCTGGGCATAACACTATTACCCCACCACCACCATTTTTAAACTGCAAAGATGGTAATATGCAAAGTACCCAGGTCTTTTCTGGAAAAATAAGGGATTTTCTATAAGTATGTTTGCTTTATAACATAGGAGTTGATGTCTCCTTTTTAGTGCTTTTCCTGTAATACTTCATTTTTATGCTTATCTATTTTTTCAGCTAGATTGCTCTACCAAAACAGATATATATATATCAATATTTATATCAATATGTACTAATATGTATAATAATTTGTATTAACACACATATAAACATATAAAGGTTATAGAATTCATTTGCCTTCATTTTGTTTTGCTTTTCACAGTTTGGATGGATTTGTGGTGATAAAAAAGGTAATAACTGGAGAGTTCAAACTCTGTTAAGTATATGTCTAAAATTATTTATAGCTTTTCAATGTAATAATAAAAAGACCCACACATTTTTTCATAGATTGCTTTTGCTTTTATTAGCATACTTGATTAATCTTGTCACTGGTACAGTCTAATTTTCAATTCATTATTTCTTAAAATAGCCTAAAATCTTTAAATTAGGCATTTTAACAAATAAGTGCATCTTTTTTTTTTTACTAATTTTCTTGTTTGCTAATTTTCTTGGAGAAATTAAAATCACCTTTGTTTTTATAATGAAAGTAATTTTGTATGAAAAGAGATGAAGCTCACTTGGAGATTTTCTTCTCTGCCCAGCACTCATACATGGATCTATTAAACCTAAAACTGACAATTACAATAAAATACTTCAATATTTAAGTATCACCATCACAGAAAAAATACTAGAAATATTGTAAGTATATGCCACAAAACATACTACACAGGAATTTTGTAAAGTAATACTTTTCAAGCACAGGTACATGCAAAGCTGATGATTTCTGATATTGTGAAGACCAAAATGATTGGTTTTTTGAATGCTGGAAGGATTGGACATGGTTAAGTTTAAAGAATTTTCATGATATGCTTAATAATAAACATATGCAAACAGAATTTTAAATAATGTTGAGAGTTAAGAAGAAATATTTTTGAACTGAGCTCTACGTGAACCTGACTTAAGTAACACCAGATGTTCAACAAAGCCTTCGTATGTAATGATAACTTAGAAGATTGGGGAAAATAAAATTTGGAAAAAAGTTTGAGACATGCACAAAGACTAAAGAATCTCTCTAAGAGCTTAAGAATCTCTTGGGAGTTCCTACACTTTGATTTTAGGGTACATCTTAATGAAAGGGAAAAATGAATGAATAAAGTTTTCCTATTTTTAAAGACATTTCACTACATGCACACAGCCACACACACATATGCTATCTCTATGTAAATGTACAAGTACACATACACACATATGTTCATGCCTATGTGAATATGCTCTGGTCATGTACTTTCATGTGTGTATCTGTATCTGTGAATATACACAAGGTATTTATATGTATTTTATAATCTCTAAGCCAAACAGATACCCTGAAAGATAAAAGAAAAATCCAACATATAGATTCTGTGGTATGTTACTATTTGGATTCCCCTTGCCAATTCAAATACCATTTTTCAAGAAACATTTTCAATTATTTTAAAATAAATTTGCAGTTTTATTACAAAGGCATTCTCATACATTGAGGTATACTAAAGTGTAAACATAAATTTTAAAATTTAAATTTGACCCAATTTAATCTAAAATCCCCTTCAATTTTTTCAGTTCCTCTCATGTCTTTGTAGTGATACATCCCCATGTCTTCCTATATTAAACATTGTTTTGTATAATCGCAATGTGCTAAAAGCTTAAAAGATGGAATTTTTAGTGCTCCCTTTGAGACTATTTTAATTAAATATTTCAACTGGGTGTTGAACATTATGGAACTACAATTTAAAGACTTACTGTCAAAAAGTCAAACACCATTTTGGGACATTTAGTCTGATTTTAAATATATCTTTTGAAAAGCTCAAAAAGTTCTAAAATCCAATTTATGATGAACAACAGAGAAGTTATGTACTGCAATGCTCAAGTGTTTTTTAGCATGCAGTATCAACTATAACAAAAGTTTGTATTTTAGTAACTGTCAGTGTATAATTATAACTATAGCTTTTATTTTGATTTCAGAATATCACACAATTTTGGATATAATTATAAATTATGTTTGTTCTAAAACCTATTTAAAATTATTTCAAATTATTGGTTACTCAATTAAGGTCTTTTTATAACCAAAAAGCTTTGTCCCACCAATTTTAATGTTTATTATAATAATTTGACCTTCAATATTGAACTTTTAAACTGAAGTTTTGCAGTAACATCTTTTCAAGTAATTTCTGCTGCTTCGAAAAGAATTTTCTACAAAACAGAATTTTATCACACAAAATTTTCTACAAAAAATTCAAGCCACTCTTGCATCTTATACAATTGATTTCCTCTTTGGTGAATCTGATGGCACCAATATAAAAACTGGTAATTTATGTGTTTTCAAATTTCCTCTTTGGTAAATGAAGCCAACACATTAACAGTCATTGTTTCATGCCTTGTATGTGCAGGGGAAACTTAGAATTAAAAATGAATGAATATGATTTTTAAAAAAGGGTGTCTGTTTAAATAAAATATGTAGTTTCATAGAGCATTATTGTAAATGTACCCTCTGCTGCTGCATATGTATAATATCATCTTTGGGGAGAGCCAGTTTCTTAAATTAACTACTCACTTTTGAAATAAATGCTGATACTTCTTTCAAAAATTTGTTTCTTCTAATTTCTTGCAGCCAGTGATACTTTGACTTGGATAGGATACAGTTTCCTACTGTGAATGAAATCAACTTCCTTTTAAAAAGGCACATTTAGTACATGTTTTATAATTAAATATGAACTTTGGTTCTTAGTTCACTGATGAAGGATGCAGTTATAAGAATAATATAAATATTTTTGTATTTACACCACAGTAAGTACACAAAGCACAAAGAGTACTTTCTTGTTATCTAGCTATCTGTGTATGTGTTTGTGTATCTCTTTAATGCCTTAGACTAAATTTTTCTAAGTTTTTCTTTGATAATTAATCTGAAGGTACTATTTTACTCAGCCCAACCTGCTCGTATTGGATAAGGTTTTCTTGCCTTGATTGGTAATAAACTCAGATTAACCCCCACTATGCCTTGGAGCTTTTGTTTTTATTTTTTGAGGGCATAAATCAGAACTGTTCTACGAAATCCAGAATCCATGCTCACCTTAGAATCAGCAACACGAGTCCTTCAACACAGTCTGTTCTCTATTTAAATTATATCTGTCTGAAAATTTCAGAACACACTCTGATTTGATGAGGATTTCAAAAGAGTTAATGCCCTTAAAAACATGACATAGCAGAGGGTGCAATGATATTTGATGTTTTTAAAATATGAAGATGTGTTTATTTATTTTACATTTTTGAGCAAAACTAACTATAAGAGAATTTTTTTGTGTTGAAGAGTATCAGAAAGAAAGGTATACAAAAAGGAACAATTGCAACAACTTAGCTTATTTCTTTTCATGGAGTTCCTTTTTCTCCTCTTTCCTTTGTATCAATTATTTAAATCTTAGATTCTACATCAATTTTAATGTATTTATCTGTCCTGACTTTCATTTTAGCCAGGAGCTCTCACTCAGTCAATTAGCAGATAAAATAAAACTTCGGTGTTTATTCAACTGCTCAAGGGATTCTCTAGGTTCTTTAATAGCAAGTACACCTTCATTAGTATTTATTTCAGGCATAGGGGAGACAAAATCTATAACAGATTTTGGAAAGCAAGTTACAACCAGAATTAAGTGAATAAAATGCCAGTGTTGAAAGGTGCAAACATCACCTATAAGATAATATTATTTAAGATATTAGAACCCCCAGTAGCAGAATAAGAACAAGTATTTAGATAAATGTAATCAAAAATCTTAATGATGATGACTTCTTAATGATGATGAGTGAGTAACACTCTCTCCAGGGAAGAGATGGCAGTTATCACTTACTAACTCTGTAGCTTAACTGGATAAACTGCTAGAGAATATCCTTTGGAAATGATATGTACTGACAAGGAGAAAGAGATAATCTCAGAATGCCCAATACATTTATGACCCTCTTTTCCACGTTATCACTTTATATATAAAATTATATTGCTATTCACTTTTCTGAATGATAACAAAACATCTAACTAAAATTATTTCTTTAAGCAAATTTGAATGAAAAACTCAGCCAAGTTGAACTTTATTGGTGTTACCTGCCCATAGCTTTGTTACCTTAAATCTTTTGATTTATTTAATCATTGTTAGTTTCTACATTCACAGCTAAGAAGATATCAAATGCTGTAAAACCACCACACTTGCTAGAAGGGTACCTTTAATTCTTGATCCAAATTAATTTAAAAAATACACATGTCAATCAATCTTATTTTATTCACACAAAACTGGTACATTCCACCAATAATTTTCCAAATAGAAAACAATAAATTATGTCAAGATTTCTAGCAGTTTGTTGATCTCAGCAAAAGCTCTTTAATTTTGTCCTTTGACTGTAAACAATAAGAAATTTTCAGGGTCATTATACAAAATGAGGTTGTTTTCTTGCTGGAGAAAAGCCTTTCTGGGAATCAAGGTTAGAGTTAGGTAAGAACAGAGAAATGTAATTTTACAGAATTCTATTATCCCTTTGACACATAGGGGGAAAATATACTGGAAATGATTTCCTAAAAAATAGAGAATATATGCATCACAAGATTTTATTTTGAAAAATATCTTTCTTCAGCTTGAGACCAATGTTCCCAAGAAACATCAATGCCAAATATACCGTCAGAGTTTTTCACTTCACACAGGTGTCTGCTAGGAAAATGAAAGGGAAACAAAGAAAACCAGAAAACAAGTGGTCCTCACTTTTATTTTGTGAGATGGCTTATCATGGAAGAGTTTTCATTATTTTTCATGGATAAAGCCAAGTGGTAAGCCCTCATTAAAAATTTAATTAACTAAGAAACACTATTCCACCATTATATATAACCTTTCATTAAAGGGTTTTAGTAGGTATAATTAGAAGATGGTTGCATGAAAGTAAGTTTACCACTCAAAACATGTTTTATGAAAATAGCTAGTGTCAGTAGCAAAATAAGCTATTTATTGTTAACTCAGAACGTGCTCCTGGTAATGGAGAATTGTTAATCCAAACCAAAACAAAAACAAAAACCTAAATGGAATTCCACTAAGGAAATGGCATCATGTTGACTGAGGTTCATCACATAACTGCAACTGTCTCTTCCATTTCCTCAATATTCTTTAGATTTATAAGTAAATAAAAATTATGCTAAATAGGAGATAAAATATTAATGTGGAATAACCTTTTGTTGAAGTAGTAGTAATTCTTATAAAAAAATAGTACTGGCAACTGACAGATAAGTGACATTGATATTGAATTCCTAATCTTTATTTATTAGACATAAGTTAAAACATTCTACCAGTACATGCCAGTAAGATACTATGTAATTATCAGGAGAATCACATTGAAGTATTTGTAACAATTATACATTACAGAATACCACAATACACACACACACACTTTTTGTTACAAAAAAAATATTTTTTTAGACTGTTTTTGTGCAAAATATTGAAAATCTCTACTGAGAAGGTCTTCCCATAGTCAAACTTCCTGTTTGATGCACTCAATTTGATACATTCTCTTGATCACACAAAATATTTCTCACCTTTTTCTTGTTAAATATAATGTCCATGGACTGGGAAATATTTCTGTAATTTAGGATTCATGATGTATAATTTTAGAATGTGTTATGGCTTTTTACCTCACTTTCAAATCTGATAGCAATTTATTTGAACTAAATGTAGACAGTGCTTAAACCATAATCATTATGATCATTACAATTGTAGTCAGGATCTGTACAGGAAATACAATAAGTTTCTATTAATTTGTGTCTTTATGGAAACACAACCCATTTGTTCTGAAATGTGGACATTTTAAGAATTTATCATTATATCAAAATTATCAGCAGTTCCCAAGGGTCAGTTCTGACAGAAACATAAGATATATTTAGATCAGGCTCCCAAGGGTTAGTTCAGACAGAAACATAAGATACAATTAGATCAAGCCATGGAGCAGGTAATGTGCTCTGCTATACCGTAATCCCTTTATACATTCAAAGCCTACAAGCAGGCAGGGCAGGATTCACTTGAGTTTCACTTTACACTTAGCTTTCCCACTCAGTAGCATTAAGGTGAATCTCCCGAAAGATAACAGGCTAAGATGAGCTCATCTAAATGCAACCCAGTCATTCAGGTTTAGATAACAGCCACTGCCAAGATAATTTATGGTTTTCAACATTTGTTAGCATTGGTGACAAACCAGACCCTAGCAACTGTATTAAGTCATGAGCTGACACAAGTGCAAAGTAATTTGCAAAGGGCTGAAAAAGGAGAGTCACAAAGAAGTTTAATAATGAAAGTTTTATTTGAACTTTACCATTACCCTAGCTTACAGAAGTTAATTTCTACCCTCCGTTTCAAAAGACAAAGATGAATTGACCCTCCTTATCTGAGTGTTCTTTGATTAGAAATGTGCTTTTCTCATCTGTATCTTCCGTCATAGATGGTGGTTGCTCAATAAAACGATGTGCCCTGAACCAATGTTTCCATTTTTCAGAACAACAATATATGGCTACAGGTTACTGCTTTGGTAAAGCTATTACTTTTACTGCAACATGACTACAGCACTAAGATGTCTCATTAGGTGGAATAAAATGAAACAAACAAACACAACATCTGCCTAGATGCCTCCCCCCATCCAACAAAATATCTGTTGGAGTGACAAAAACTAAACACAAACTTCTGTTACCGTGTGTTTTAAAGGAAATGGAGAATAGGAGTTAACCCTTAATAGTACCTCCAAGAAATGTATTGTTGGGTGTGTGAACCAAAAGTATCTGAGACAGGTCTCAATCAATTCAAAAAGTTTATTTGATTGAGGTTAAGGATGAATGCCTGGAAAACAGATCCGTGCCTTTCTCCAAAGATGATTTTGAGGGCTTCAATATTTAAAGAGGAAAGGGTGGATATTGGGGAAAGAGTAAGAACATTTTTAAAGGTATGGGTAGGCAAGAGACAAAAGTTTACATTCTTTTGATTCCTTGATGAGCCTTTCACTGAATATGCAATTTACATGTGAGAGGGAGCTAAAGGATTAGCCACTTATGCCTTAGTCTAGCTCAGTGAATCTGCATTATTTATTTATTTATTTATTTGAGATGGAGTTTCGCTTTTTTTGCCCAGGCTGGAGTGCAATGGAGTGATCTCAGCTCACCACAACTTCCACCTTCTGGGTTCAAGCGATTGTCCTGCCTCAACCAACCGAGTAGCTGGGATTACAGACATGTGCCACCACGCCCAGCTAATTTTGTATTTTTAACAGAGATGGGGTTTCTCCATGTTGGTCAGGCTGGTCTTAAACTCACAACCTCAGGTGATTCGCCCACCTCGGTCTCTCAAAGTGCTGGGATTACAGGCGTAAGCCACCGCATCTGGCCATGAATCTGCATTTTTACATAAACAATAGGGCAGAGGAAGCAATCAAATACGCATTTATCTCAGGTGAGCAGAGGGATGATTTTGAGTTCTGTACTTTGTTCCGCATCTGTGAAGATAAACTATCAATTTACATTGTCAAGGTGAAATTCAACAGAACTGTTTTAGGGGAAAGATCTTGAGGGCAGAATTCCTTGTGGAATTTTGCAACCACATAATATCAAAATTCATTGTGGGAAAATTATGAGGGAGATTTATATAGCTTTGCTATCTTTGTAGCTATTTTATTTAGAATAAAATGGGAGGCAGGTTTGCCTGATGCAGTTCCCAGCTTGACTCTTCCCTTTGGCTTAGTGATTTGGGAATCCCGAGATTTATTTTCCTTTCACAGGTAAGACCAGAATAAACGTAACAAGATCCCTAGTGTTACTCTGTAACTGAGAAAATGAAAATCTCTTCTACTCTATGGCCCATTTTAAAACAAAAGTATGAGGAAAAAAAGCTATTCAAAGGTTTAAAGACAAACCAAAAATTTCACATCTAATAAAAGCCAATTGATTTATTTATGAAAGCTAGTTAAACATATCATATCTGCCTGTGTGACAGACTTGCTTAAAATTCTAATTCTTGAGGGATCATAGATGAACGTTTGAATTGAGCCAACACTAAAGTTTTGGCTTCTGCTGTCATTTGTAATTAGGACTTTCAAGTTTCTGGTTTCATTTCTTATTGAAGAATGGTTAAATCTCTTAAAATATGTAGCCAAAGAGACTGATTACATTGTACAAAACATTTACTGAAAGAAAACTGGCCAAGAAGTCCTATCTTAAGCTTACTCTGATCAACATTAACATTAATCCCTACTTATTTTTAGGGGTACCCACATGATAAGCCAACAACTAGTTCTGTCTTTTGAAGATCATATACTTTTATGTTTTAAGAAATTAGATGCAAAAGTAATTTTATTTTACATCTAGCTATCCATCATTTAGTCTTTTATTCATTCCTCTCCAATATTTTGAGTAAAAAATTTCACCCTGTATAATTATACCTGGTAATCAATTCATAAGTGTATGAGTTGAATTGATTCTGCCCAAAAAGATATGTTGAAGTCTTAACTTCAGAATGTGCTCTTATTTAAAAATAGGATTGTTGCTGGGGTAATTAGTTAAGATGGGGTCATACTGGAGGGAGCTGGTCTCCTAATTTAACATTCCTAATATCTGTATAAAAATTTGGCCATATGAAGACATAGAGAGATAGAGAGAACATTATGTAGTGATGGAGACCAAGGTTGAAATTATGCAGCTGCTAGCCAAAAGATGCCAAGTATTGCCAGTGACACCAGAGCCAAGAGAAAATATGGAACAGGCTTTCCTCTAGAGCCTTTCATAGAGCATATCCCTGACAACTACTTGATTTTGAATTTTGACCTCCAGAACTGTGAGACAGTGAATGTCTACTGTGAAGGAAAGGGTGGGTGTTGGGAGGGCATGGTTTCAGCCACCAGGGTTGTTGTACTTTGCCACAACAGATTTATGAAACATACAAGTTAGGCAAACTTTTGTTTATTATATGACTATCAAACCTAGATTTTCTTTATGTTTCTCTTTTCTCTTAGTGATTCCCCCAACATTTTTCTATGGAGTGGGAATAAAGTGTTGCTAGCTTCCAAGAACTATCCCAACAATGCCATGTTTTATGGCTAGAAAAACTGCCTGGTTCTTCTAATTCTAAGGCACAAAACCCAAGAACAAAACACAAACTTGAAGAAAACTCTTAATATGTGCTGAATATTTCAGTAACTGATAAATCACCATTAGAGCAGTGTCTAATTGACATAAGTGTGCCAAGTAGAAAGATGACACATTAGGAACCAACACATGTTATACAAACCACTTTAAAAGATTATGCATGACTCAAATACAGCTCAGAAAAACTAATGAAATAAATAAACTGTTAGACTTAATGAAAGCTGAAATTCTATTATATGACTCCATATATAGAGGAAGGCTAGGTCAAAACAGTTGCATAAAGACACAGATTGTAGAACGAGGTTCAACGTGAGAATGCAGTCTTACAAATTGGACCAACACAAAAATAGCAGCTAAAATATGGTTTGAATAAATTATTTCCTGTCATGTTGAACATCAGAACTAGCTAGGATCACAGTGTAATTTTTAAACCTTACTGCTGGCTTGCTTTTGAATTACTCTTACTTCTTAATCCATCTCATGGCTGACATTGAAAATATTCTAAGCTTAATTCTGAAAGGAAACCTTTAGAAGATTCAAGTGTCAGGAGACAAGACAGTTAGGAAGTTAAAACAACATTCATTACCTTGGGACTAACATTTAATTTTCAGTTAATTTCTCATCACCTATGGGCCACCAAGTCAGTCTTAAATCTGGCTAAGGTTATATTCTTAACAGGGTCAGAACATCTAAAACATCAAATATCAAGCTAGTTTAATATAATGATACTCTTCTTACTATGGTTTCATATGTTAATTCCTTCTCCTATCTTTTTATTTAGTTCCTCAACTCCTGAAAGTCTATTCTTTGTGGTACAATTTACTTAGATTTTCCGTCTTAGGTTTCTTAAACTCCTAAACGCAGCATCATGATTAACATGGGAGATAATATGAACACACTCTTTTTCTGAATCTATGGCAAATATTTTCCTAGGAACTTCGTAAAGCGTCATTTCCTGTTTCTTACAACTTTAACGACCCTTTCTTATTCTATCTTTACAGTTATCTCACTTCTTTGGATTTTGCTTGCTTTTCTGATTAGGAATATTCTGATATCCTTATTCCCTCCAACTCTGACCGCTTCACTTGTGTAATAGTTCCATTATTTACCACCTCACCTGTCTTCTTGCCTCAGTCAGGAGATTCATTCAAAGCAGTCTTTCATTGTAATTTGTGAATAATTACTTGAGGAAAGTTCTAGAGTCTAATTAAATTTGACATTAATTGCTTCTAACTCTGTGAGTTGCTATAAATGAAAGTGAGCATCTCATGGAATAATTGAGATTTCTTAGGATGAAAAGTGATTTAAAGCTCTGAGAGTCACATTATGGTCCTTTGTACAGAGTCAGACACCATATAGTATAGAGTAAAAATAAGACATAAAAGCAGAACCAATATCAAATATTGAAAAATTTGATACAATGAAACACTCTAAATGCAAAAAAAAAAAAAAAAACAACCCTCTCTCTTCAATTTATTATTCAGTGAACATGTATTGGAAAAATGCTATTATAAGTCTTGTACCTTTTCAGTACTATAAATTTAAAGAGAAACATATAAGCTTTGACTCTGGTGAGTTTACCATTCTGATACATACAAAACAATAATAAAATCTCTTAATAAAGTTAAACTAGTGATCATTCTTACTATAAATATATTAAATATTCAGAAAACAAAAATATCAAGTGTGGACAATAATGGAGTTGCATTTACATGGTTATATGGATCCCTGTACAAAGACAATTATAAAACTAAATTATTTTCAAAATTAATTATTTTCTGTCCAAGCACAGGCCGAAGCCCACAGAGAGCTGACTTTTGAAAAACTGCAACCAAAAAGAAGAGGGAAATGGTAAGAATTGTGTCTGTGGCTTTCTGGTTATGATTGTAGAAAATAATAGCAAAGCTGCAGGCTTACTGATATTGTAAGAGAAACATAAGAATGAGACCAAAAACCTAAAATAAACACTGCCTAAATCTAGGAATGGTAAGCTAAATTATGTAGACACAAAGGAAATCTCAAAATACCCAGTGATAAATTTAAGTACTTTATAAATTATCATCTCCTAATTTTTATAAATGAGAAAGTACATTATCATAGTAAGATACATCTGCATAGGATAAAACCTGTGACTTTTATACTTTTTTAACCAGATGCATTCCCAAACTTACAGAGTTTGGAGAGGAGAATTCGGAAGACTCACAGACTTGACATCTCAGAAGATATAGACTAGCAGAACAGCTAGAAATTTGGAAGTACAAAAAGTAAAAAGTCACAAAAAGGAAAATCCCCAAATTAGTAGTAGAATATATCCTAAAATTCTTGGCTGTCCACCAAGTTACATAGGCACAGGAGAGGATGTCCAATTAAATACATAAGCCTTATCAACTTAAAAGAATATTAAGGATTCATATACACAACATGGGGAACAAAAACGTTTGTAGTTTGGGTCTAAATAAGTTCACTACTTACTAGAGCAATAAATAAATAGACAAACAAAAAATCACAAGATAGAAGCCAGAGCTGCTGCAAGGTTTATTTACAATGCCTATTTTGAGCCAAAATTAATACACAAAGAAAAAATACAAAATGAACAAAATCTAGAGAACTGTAACCTACACTGAATACAAGTGGCAGTTTATAGGAAGAATTTACAACCACTGGCCTTCTCTTTGGAAAGTAGGTTGAAAGATGGACACACTTTGTTCACAGTCTGCCATCTGCCTCAATCCAACCCTACCTCTCATGCCCTGTTTCTGCTGTTTGAGGCTTATTATCAGAGGGCTGATACAGTGACTTCCTTTCTCCTTCCATTCATACATTCAATCTCACAGAAAAGAGGCCACAAATAAACAAGTGAATAAAGTAAGGCAATTAGTGACTCGTAACATTTATAAAATGAAACAAAACACCTGAGATATAAATTGCAACACGAACATCGAAATTCTCCCCAAAGCAACAACCAATATTTCTACCTCATCAAAAGTGAACATGAGTGTATACATTTATATCATTCATAATATAAGGTGTTAATAATATATATAGTATTATACATATACACTATAAGGAGATATATATATACACACACACACACACTTAAAGGTGACAAAAGGCAAATTTCTGGTTGTAACTTGAATTTCTGCCTTAAGTGAAATTTTTAAACTTTTTTTTCCAATTTAACTGAACAGATAACATTTTTTTTTTGGCAAATTGTTGGTAGATGTCTTTTACATGTATGGAGTTTCATTTTTTTATTTTATTGACTTTTGAGAGTTATAAATATTTTTTCATTAAGTTTGGACTTCGTGGGAGAAGTTTCAATTTCAAATATTTTAAACTAAGACAAATTGTGCTTTGTATAGAAGGGTATATTTCTTGAGATTTAATGCTCAGGAAATACACCACTGATATACATTTCTCATAGACCACAATTTATAATGTGTTTCAGTTAATTCTGCTATGAATTACCATAAGTTTACAAAAGATGGAATTCAATCTTTTTATATTGAAACCTATTTTTTTACTCAATTTGAAGCAAAATTCAGTAATTATTAATTTATATTTAGTTGATCAGATTGTTCATTCTGTGAGAATGGATTAAAGTTGTAATATGTCCTTCAAAGCTACCATGACTTTACCATTCCAAGAAGATGTGCTTTTTGAACCACTCTGCCTCACACCATTTTCTGTGCACAAAATGTGAAATTTGTAGACTTTGAGGTTTAGTATACATGAAATATATTGCTATATGTGATGAACCTTCGAAATAATAATAATAATAATAAAATAATGATAATAGTAACAAAAATANGTTGTAATATGTCCTTCAAAGCTACCATGACTTTACCATTCCAAGAAGATGTGCTTTTTGAACCACTCTGCCTCACACCATTTTCTGTGCACAAAATGTGAAATTTGTAGACTTTGAGGTTTAGTATACATGAAATATATTGCTATATGTGATGAACCTTCGAAATAATAATAATAATAATAAAATAATGATAATAGTAACAAAATAGCTAGCAATTCCAGTTTACTCTTTTGGCATTTCTCCAAATGCTTTACATATATTAACTAATCTGATTCTCAGAATAACTTTACATTATCAGTATTACAACTACCAACCATATTTTCCACATGTAAAAATGAGAAATTCACACTTTTGACCACTAAAATTTCAGTAAATCTAAACTACTTAGATGGAAGAGTTTAGAAACATACTACTATAATAAATGCAGATTTGTCTAAGGCAAAATTGTGGACATGCTATTTGCTGAATACTGTGAATAATTGTTTTCACAGCTCTAAAATAAGCACATATTAACACTGGTAATCTATTGTGATCAGAGAAGATAAACAAACTGAGATATAGCAGACATATATCTCCATCCATATGCATAAACTTATATTTTAATTTATATATATTTGCTTTATACTATTTATATCTTCCATTTTAATAAAATTATAATTTATATAATTTTTATGGATTAAAAGATATTTTTAATTTAAAAGATGTGTCTGTTGGCATGTGGAATATTAATTAAGTCTTTTTTACATATTTTAATAATTATTTTGCTGCTTTCTTTTTAAAGTTTTGCCTATCAACCCATTTTCATTTAGAGTTGAGTGACTTTCTATAAGAACATAATACAAATCAAAATTGCAATTAATTTTATATAGACACAAAATACTTTTCACACTTAGAACTAACAAGTGTGGTTCTTGAACTTTACTCTGAATAAGAATCAGGAGTTATAATATGTAAATTAAACCTCCCATCCTTACTTCAAAATTCTTTTTGTTCAATAGATCCAAGTGGTCCTTAGACTCTTATTTTTAACAAACTATCTCATACACATTGCATTAAAATTAAAACTGCATACCAACTGTTCCTTGATGCCTTAATTTTATTCATTTATAGTTCTTGTTGAAAGTCAGGCTGTAACCGATGGCTGTGGTTTGAGTATAATTTGTTTGCTACCACCAAAACTTATGTTGAAAATTGTTTTTCACTATGGCAGTGTTGGGAGATAGAACCTGGTGATAGGTGTTTGGATCATGGGGTAAATTCCTCACAAATGGTTTGGTACTGTTGTCCCAGTAGTAAGTGAGTTCTCATTCTCTTGAGACTGGAATAGTTCTTGTGGGACTGTTTTCCCAAGAGTAATTGTTATAAAGCCAGGATACCTCCCAGTTTTAGTCTCTGAACATGTCTACTTCCCCTTTGATCTTCATTATTATGTCGTGATGTTCCAGGAAAACCTTCACCAGAAGTGAGGATCATTCCTTTGAACTTTCCAGTGTGAAAAACTGTGAGCTATGTAAACTTCTTTTTAAAATAAATGACCCACTCTCAGGTATTTCTTTATAGTAACACAAAGTGGACTAAGACGAATATTTTAGAAAGATACTTTAAAACAATGATTCTCCAGTCAACATAATCTGGGGAATCATTAAAATCATACAGACTTGGTTTACCAGTTTGTGACAAGATAAGAAGCCAGCATGGATGTTTGCCTTCCCACCCCAAATCTCAACCCTAGGAATATCACAGGAGGGAGGGTATAGATTCATGCCCCAACCAACTTTTAAAAACTGAGAAATCCTAGGAGAGTTCAGTTACAGAGATAAATTACAGCTTACAGCAGTGCCAGTAAACAAATGAGGCATAGATTGAGGAAGAATTTATAAACTGTCTTGTGCCTTCCCCACATCGTTAATAGATATCATGAAAATGAATGCACTAACACTAGGTGATGAAGAAGTAAAAATTATTTCAGTTAGTGTGCCTGGTTCCTAGGAGTCCACCTCCCCAAACCCAACCTATTGCTAAATCTTAGTATACATCCCCAGCCAAAATAGCTGATAGCTGAGGGAATATACATTCATAAGAAAAAATGATGAGAGATTTAAGGAGTGATGAAACTATTAATGAGAGCCAACAAATAAAAAATATCTATGCCAATAAGTGACAACAGTTTAAAGAAAAATATAAAAGCATTTCAAGTTACAAATTTTAATGAACTTGTATGTGGAAATAATATTTAGATAACATTATTAAAATATATAAAATAAAAGGAATAAACAAACAATCTAACAATATTTTAAAATGTCCCTTCATCTTGATAACCTAAAAACAGAAATTGTCAGATTACTTTGATAGATACTGGAAAATATTTAACAAGATAGGATACTTATGTAAGCAAAAATAAACTACTTAAAAACATGAAAAGATTCTTAAGATAGAAATAATACATAAAAGTAGCCAGTAAGAAACATATTTAATGAACAAATTTTAAGCAATCCTTTTAAAGTCAAACACAAGACGAAAGCTGCAAAAATGTCTTCTTTTGAGAACTGTCTGTTCATATTTTTCACCTATTTTTTGATAGACTTGCTTTTTTTTTTCTTGTAAATTTATTTAAGTTCCTTGCAGATTCTGGATATTAGACATTTGTCAGTTGGGTAGCTTGCAAAATTTTTCTCCCATTCTGTATGCTGCCTGTTCACTTTGAGGATAGTTTCTTTTGCTGTGCAGAGGTCATTAGTTTGATTAGATCCTATTTGTCAATTTTAACTTTTGTTGCAATTGCTTTTGGTGTTTCAGTCATGAAGTCTTTGGCCATGCCTATGTCCTGAATGGTATTGCTTAGGTTTTCTTCTAGGGTTTTTATGGTTTTGGGTTTTACATTTAAGCCTTTAATTCATCTTGAGTTAATTTTTTATACAGTGCAAGGAAGTTTCTGTTTTCTGCATATGACTTACCAATTTTCCCAGAACCAATTATTAAATAGGAAATGCTTTCCCCATTGCTTGTTTTTATCAGGTTTGTCAAAGATCAGATTGTTATAGACGTGTGGTGTTATTTCTGAGGTCTCTGTTCTGTTCCATTGATCCATATATCACAAATATATGAAAAACAGTTCATCACCACTGGTCATTAGAGAAATACAAAACAAAACCGCAATGAAATGCCATCTCATGCTAGTTAGAATGGCAATTTTTTAAAAATCAGGAAACAACAGATGCTAGTGAGACTGTGGAGAAATAGGAATGCTTTTACATTGTTGGTTGGAGTGTAAATTAATTCAACCATTGTGGAAGACAGTGTGGTGATTCCTCAAGGTTCTAGAACCAAAAATATCATTTGACCCAGCAATCCCATTATTGGGTATATACCCAAAGGATTATAAATCATTCTGCTATAAAGACACATGCACGCTTATGTTTATTGCAACACTATTTACAATAGCAAAGACTTGGAACCAACCTGAATACCCATTAATGATAGACTGGATAAAGAAAATGTGGCACACATACACCATGGAATTACTATGCAGCCATAAAAATGGATGATTTCATGTTCTTTGCAGGAACACGGATAAAGCTGGAAGCCATCATTCTCAGGAAACTAACAGAGAAACAGAAAATCAGACCCCACATGTTCTCAGTCATAAGTGGGAGTTCAACAATGAGAACACATGGACACAGGGAGGGGAGCATCACACACCAGGCCTGCCGGGAGGTGAAGGGCAAGAGGAGGGAGAGCATTAGGACAAATACCTAAGTCATGCCAGGCCTACAACCTAGATGATGGGTTGAAAGGTGCAGCAAACCACCATGACACACGCATACCTATGTAACAAATCTGCATATTCTGCACATGTATCCCAGAACTTAAAGAAAATAATTTTAAAAGCCCTGTTTTAATGCTACTATTCAACAAAATTGTAGATGTCTTTACCAATATATTAAGACAAGAAATATAATAGTATATGTAAAAATGAAATGGAACAGAGCACAGTGTCATTATTTACAAATAACATATTTTTTTAAAAAGTAAATCAACAGATAAAATGTTTTAAATAATCGAGTGATTTCAGCAAAGTCAGTGCACAAAAATCCACAGTTCATCCACAAGAGCAATAACCAATAAGAAAACGTGATAATAAATTTTAGAATTATACACGGTAGCAACCAAACTAAAAAAGCATAATGAAATTAACTTTGAGTTAAAAAAATACAATTGAAGTACATTAAAATCTGAATATATCAAATTGTATACCATTTTGGATAAAAGAATATTGTAAATAAAAAAGAAAATATTTAAAATGTGAAAGTTGATATAGTTGAATATATTTGTATTAATTATTTCAATTCAAGAATAGATGCTAGACCTAATTAACTAATAGATGACACTCCAGAAAAATATTGCAAATTATAAAATAAATAATAGATTAATATACTTAAATGTATTAAATATATTACTTAAATATTGCAGAGCTCTCACTTCAGTGAGGGGAGATGGAGAAGATAAATAGAAAATAAGAAAGAATACACAAGAAAAATATGGACATAAAATTTACAAAGGGAAATAATTACTAATAAATATAGACAAATGTGCATCATCTGTAAATAGGGAAATTCAAATTAGTGCAACAATAAAATAATTATGTTTAGAGGACATTGTAATTTAGTTAAATAAATACTGCCTACACATATCATTTAAAAAAAGTCTCAGTAAATAAATGTACATATGAAAAAAGATATATTGAACACTCTAAAGTAGGTGTCTATGGGGGATTTGGGGCATTGAAACCAGGATGTGAGGAAAAGGGAAAATGTAGTTTAAAAAGGAGTTTTCTCTGGACCAATCAGGATAGTAAGAGGATAGTAAGCCATAATCAGAGAAGAATGAATATCCCATTTGTTTTTAATTCCTGAGCTTCTCAAACAGAAAAATACAACTGTAAGTAAAAATATGGAGAATCAATTTCAGATCTACTTTAGTAGATGCTCCAAGCATGGGATTCTTTAATTACCCCATTATCATGACAGAAACAATTACAGTATACTCAGCTAAATTATATTTTCATTAACACCCAATCTTGGTTTCTTAACACCATTTCCCAGTGAACAGAACCAGGGAGAAACATCCATGAGTCCATACTAATGTATCAAAATGACTGACTAGATGAATAAATGAAATAAAAGGGACAAATCTTTCCCGCAAAAAACTTCAAATAATATGTGTACATACTTCTTCCTCTACGACGTGGAGATTAACCCCTCATTCCCTCCTCCTTAACTATGAGTTGGTTTTAGTTACTCACTTCTCAAAAGCAAGCATGAAAAGGAAGAAAATAACTTTTCAGTGGAGAAACCCAGCTCAACAAACCTATCTTAACGAGCGATCAAGGCTAATATGACTAGAGATAAAGTCATGTTGATAGCAGGTACTCTCTGATATGCCGTGATGAAAATGGCATTAGATCTGTGTGACATTCTTTTTAAAAAATCTCGGTATAGCAATTAGAAAAACTTTAAATTAAAAAAATTGGGGAACGTTCTACAAAAACCTGACCCATATTCCTCCAAACTGTCAAAATGATGAAAAATTACGGAAGAATATGGAACAGTCACAGACCAAAGAATTGCACTCAGAAGATTTGAATAAATACAACGTGGTTCCCTGGATTAAATCCTAGAGTAGCAAAAAGGAAATTCATGGGAAAAGTAGTGAATTGCAAATGAAGAATGAAGTTAATAGCATTGTATTGTTAAATTTTTAGCTTTGATAAATGTACCATAGTAACATAAGATGTTAGCATTAGGGGAGATTGGATGGAGAAATATATAAACCTTCTGTACAATCTTTTCAACTTTCCTATGAAGCTAAAATTATTAAAAAATAAAGTTTATTAGAAAATAATCTTCAAGTAAAAGGACACGTGAACACACACACACAGACACACACTGCTCAGAAGAGTTAATTTAAGACTTGCGGATTTTTTTTATTAGAGGACTCCTCTCAGTGACTGTCAAAGAAAAATTACAGTGGATGGAGTTAAATAAGCAAAGAAGACTTTATTCGAGACTATTGCAATAAGGAAAATAAATTGAACTCAAGTCCCTGAATATTATTTGAAAAACCTAGAGCATTATGAATCAGTGGGGTGAGAAAAGTACTAGAGGATATTACAGGGGAGTTTGGTCAATATGATGAGGTCATCTGTGTTTGCTAATTGGCATCTACTGAAGTTAGGCTCTTACTCTCCCACAGAGACTGGAAGGTAGGGGAACTATGTTTCTTGATGATTACATTTCAAAGAGATGGCTTCTGGGTCTTTGAGAAAACATGACTGGATTTTCAAACTGGTAAGAGTTTGAGAGATTTACATTTTAAAAGAAACAAAAATAATTTGAAATTACGAGTTTCCTAAAGTAAATGCTTTAGCAAAGGAAAGTTGGGGAATTAATAAGCACTAAATCATTTGTTAAAGAATTAATATAAAATAATCAATTATATCTTTATCGACCAAGAAAAATAACTTGGAAAATAGAATTTTAATGATACTCATGGAAGATAGCCACTTAATTAAAATATAGGAAGAATTCAGAAACCATAAAGTATTAAAATGAATAAGTAAATTTAACAGGGCTGTTAGAGCAAAGTCATTATACAAGAACCAATTATATTTCTATATACCAATGAGAATCAACTAGAAAATAAAATGTAGAATATGTTACAAAAAAAGACATTTAAATAAGAGACCCAAAGACTTTAAACAGAGACATTTAATACTGTAAAATATGCCTTCTGTTGAATTTTCTGGAACCTAGATGGCATCTCCTAGCACTAGCCTGAATGAGAGACCACTACTATTCAGAACATATAATTTATCTTTGGAAACTGTCAGACCTTGACTTTCCTACATTTTCAGCTTCAATTTATTCTCATAATAGCATTTTAAAGCAATCAGTTATCTAGATATGTGTAGCAATATTAACTACTATGAACTGAGTGAGCAATGGCTCTGACTCTCCTTAATTACATATCAGATGTTTGAATTCCAGAAGCAAGACTTCAGCTTCAAATAAACTAAATGAAATGTTAACTAGACAAATGTATTTTGCTGTTGAGATGCACATTTCTTGTTCTTTTTCTCCATGAGATTTATTGTGTCTTACACATGATCTCAGAAAGGAGAATAGAAACTGGTAGATACAGCATAATAAAATTGACCAAATATGAGGCAAATCAATGCTACAAAAACCATAATTCTAATAATTGTGTTGTATTACTCTGAACAACATTTATACAAATTCATGACTATAGTGATTTTCCATTCTGAATGGAGTGCTTTTTGGGAAATTTAAAATTAAAGAGAGAAATATACTCTAAAACTATTCACTAGCAAAGCACGTCAAAATATTTAAACCCTTCATGAGCTTGGATATAACACTAACAAGATGGAGAGTCCTAAAATATGCCTTTTTAAACTGTAGAAAATCATCCTCCCATTAAAAGTTGTAGGTGATTTTAAAGGTAAATCCATGTTTTGAAATTTAAAATAATAAAAAACTTTCTTTAACACTGCTGAAGAAACACTCAATTTATATTCCTAAGTCCAACTCCTAATTTCTACATCTGCAGCATCTGCTTTTAGATTAATGAACTGGGCAGAATTTATGCTAAGAAAACTTAGGGTGTACTTTCTCTTAACTTGGCTAATGTGTATTGGGCTATATATTTAAATATTCTATTCCAACTTACATAATACTCTTCACATTTGGAACATGCAAATTTGAGGGACCATTGGAAATATTTGATTCAGTGACATAAACTTTTTTCTAAGTATTTCATTAGGAAATAGGGAAGCAGATATACAACAAAGAAGATCAAGTACACTGCTATTATAGCCATTTATGTTAGAATTCACAGTCACTGAAGCTTTACTTTTTAATCCTTATCTATAATATAGTTGCTAAACCCTCTTTAATAGAGTCTCCAGATGTTCCTTACCTTCTGCGTTGAGGCTGCAGTTCTGAAAACCCAGTCACCATCCTGTCATTTTTCCCATAGAATAATTTATGTTTTATAGAAATACTATTCACTGTTTCCAGGGAAAACATTCTGTCTTACAGAATGTGTTTGACCCCTTTGTTCCAGCATATTTTTCAATCTAATTTAGTCAAACTTAAATGTCACCTATTGGACTTTAAGATTCCAGCCTAAAGAAGGATATAACAAAACAAATCTAGTTAAAACTTACTGTTGTCTCTAATGTGAGGTGAAAGCATGTGCATTCTACATGAAACTTTTAGCATTATTCAGGCCTCACACTGTCACATGAATAAATGCTGGGATAACATGTCCTCATATCTCTCAAGACAACTGTCCCTAAAATTCAAATTTTTAGGCACTTGAATGTAAATCCATGATTTGGAATTTAAAATAATAAAAAACAACTGTATCTAACACTGCTGAAGATACACTCAATTTACATCCTAAGACCAATCCTAATTTCTGCATCTGCAGCATCTACATTTAAATTAATGAATTGGACAGAATATATGCTAAGAATACTTAGGTTTATTTTGTTTTACATTCTTATAAAGACATGGCTCTTTATGGCACTTTAGAACTTGCTTTTGTTAACATTATTGAATTGTCATTTCTACTTTCTACAAGAGAAATAATTATATTAATAACTTCTAAACACTTAATCTGCCTTGCAAGTGCAAGAACAAATGGAAGTCCCCAAGTCACTGTGTTGTATTCTATTATTTGTTTCAGAAACCCAACATTCTCCAACAGCTCACGTACACCTCACTTTCTATTATTGCTTCCTATTTTTTAATGATCATAAATTTCAAAAAAATAACCAAGAAACCATATGAACAGTAAAAAATCAAATATCTTCCTCTACTAAGTGTCACTTCTCTTCTCAGTAACAATATTCATGAGAGATATATTACTTAATTAAAAAGTTTTCTCACACAGCCAGAATAATTAAGAACAGGCTATTTTAATCTTATTTACTCATGTGATTTGCTTTAATTGATCACTGAAAATAATGGAAACTGATTTTATAATTGTGTATGTATATATATATAGTATATATAAATATGTGTATGAATATACATACACATATGCATGTATGTGTATATATGCAAATAATATTGCTGTGAAACCCCAACAGCCAAGTTTGAGTAGCTTGTGCACACTTAGCTAAACACTGACCTGTCAGCCCACAGGAGCAGAGAAAGGTTTACTTGATTTGGCCAAAACATTAGGACAGAAGAGGACAGGAAAGGCAAACTCTCAAATTCACCCTCCCTTTGAATATAACTGGGGATTTTTATAAGTAAGGTATGTGTATGGGAGGTCAGATATTCCAATGATGAAGTCTGCTTGTGTCCCTTGGCCCACCAAACTTTGGATGCCATCAGGGAGGTCTGCATGGTCTAACATTGTTCTTTTTGTAAGAAAAACAAGTTCATTAATCTTGCAGTCTGGACAGCCCCAAGGAATTAGGATATGAAGTAAATCAAATATTATTGGCTACCCTCTACCAAAATGACTATGTACAAGCAATCATGTATAGAGGAAGAAAAGAACAAAAGAAAAAAAATAAGTAAAACAAACATGGTTTTTATAAAATAGGCTTGATTACAATATGTGTGCGTACATATATATCTATCACAACATATATCATTGCTCATTCACTTACAGTCTGTTGTGCTCTTTTGTTTGACTTTTCCAAAAACATAAAATAAACTTCTGCTTTTTTTGTCCAATTTGAGATTTTTAACCATTCAATTCATTATGGTCAATGATACATTTATACATTTGATATTAATTATACCATATTTTTATGTTTATTATATATAGCTTTTCTTTCTAGATTTTGTAAAATTAATCATATTTTAATTAATTGTTTGATGTTTAATATTTTAAAATATTTGTGATATTTATGATAATGGTTACCTTTAAACTCTTTAACAACATATATCTGTACTTATTTAATCCTCTCCCCAAAATGTTACATTACATTTACATACTCACTTACTGTATGCTCAATGTTAGAAATAAACAAAGCTTATAACTACATAAATGCACCCACTCCAGCCATACTCTGCTGCCAGCTATGTGGACTGACACCTATTAGGTGATGCCACTCTTTAAAATATTTTTAGGAATTACCAACAACAATATTCCTTACACCACAATTGCCTTCTGTATCAAGAAAGCATGTTTAGCAAGTCCCAAAACAATTTACTAAATGTTTAAACATTTTCATAGAACTGTAATCTTGATCTTGAACATAGGACTTTCAATAGATGCTTAAACTTCAAAGTTATTCCAAATTTCTGTCGTATGCTAAAATATCGAGTCTTTTGTGTGAAGAAAACCAACAATTATAAATATGACAGTCCTTCAATTATCCTGTAAATTTCATAGACATTTCCTACCTTTTTCATTGGAATTTGGAAGGAAATCTCAAGGTCACATGAAAGTTAATTTATCTCAATTTTCAGTCATATGCTTCTATTTTATTCTTGGCCTTTTTCGATGTAGCTTGGAACCCAAAGAACAATAGTCTTTTATAAAAGTCAGTCTTCCTGCAAAATGTCTAATGGTTAGATTTATCCCTGGGGAAAGATGTAAATTCATTGCAAATGATACTTTAATGGAGCCTAGCTTTTTTGTCATGCAAAAAGATCCAAATGGATGTGGCAGCCAGCAGCAATTCCTATGGGAAGCAGAGCAACATGAAGCAAGTGATCTTGTCAGAAATAAGTAAATAAATACCTCTAACTTTTCCATTTTAACAATTTTATCCATGAAAAAAAAATACAGAACATGTTTTACATGTCGTTGATAATATTTTAAAGAGAGTCCAAGTGCTAGAGCTTGTTTACGCTTATTATAATAGATCTGACAGGTATTTTATTCATGACACAGTAGAAAAAAACATTAGCTTCTACAAAGTTGCAAAATGTTCATCAGTGAATATATATTCATTTATTTTAGATAAATGGCCTCTTTTCATTGCCATGGGTTATTTTAATTTGTTGGGTGTCTCTTCTAAAGCACTCTATGTTGTCTTTTTCACAGTTTCCTCTACATTTGATCATACATTATAATAGTAACATTTATAGAACTGAGTTAATTGATAGAATGGTAAAGTTTGAGGAAGTGGAAGAGAGAGAGGAAAAGGAGAAGAAAAGAAGGAGAAGGAGAAGGACGAGGGGACAGGACAGGGAGGTGGAAGAGAAGTACGAGGGGGAGGAGGAGAAGGAGAAGATGGAGAAGAAGAAGGAGAAAAAGAAGTGGTGAAAACATACTCATTCCCAAGCATCACAGTTAAGAACGGAAGGTAAGTACTTCATAGAGAATTATTAACAGTTAAGCACCTTTTAACCTTACTAAATTAAAATGCTTAGCTAGTTTGTTGTAGCTATTTTAATAATACTTATTTGAAATTATTTATAAATAACCAACCAACAAATATACCAATCTACTTAATCTGATACTGAATTACTAAGGGAATGGTTTGATGTAAGCATTTCCATGGACAATAGGGTAGAGAAAGTCTGGGGCTCTGTAAAAGTGTTACCTGATTCTAATGCCCTTCTTTGAAAAGCAGGACAGGTTCAGCTACTCATGGAGCAATGAAATACCTGACTAGAGTTAACACTCTCTTCAGTGGAAAGAAGCAATTTTGATGGGAAGTAATTGTTGTAAACTTAATGAGATTCCAAATAGTTGCAATAGAAGATAACAGTGATTTTATAACAGAGTTAATCTTTTCAATGGATGTTTCATTACAGAAATTTGCTATGTCATTCATTTGTTTTATTTCTATTTTATTATGAAATATATCATCCATACAGAAAAGCACATAAAATAGATATATGCAATTTAGAGAATAATTATGAACATCAATGTACTACCACACAAATCTAGAAATGGAACGTTATTAATATCGCAGAAGCATCCCTCCTGTGAGCCCATTCCTCAACACAAATGTTTTCCTTCTTCCTAAATCAACATTGTGACATTTGTGATAACCATCTTTTCTTCTTAAGAATAAATTACTCACTCACATGAATTACTGAGTAATACAGATTTTTGAACATTTTAATATTTATCTATGTTGTTGCATGTAAATGTGATTACTTCATTTTTATTCCTGTGTACAATACCACTGCATGACTATTTTATAATTTATATATCCATTCTATGGATGATTTCCGGCTTCTATAAACAATACTTAGATGTACAAGTGCATGTGTGTTTGTTGGGGTGGGTGGGGTAGAGAGGGATGGGATACACATTTTCTACCGGTAGTTGTCTTCAAAATGTGATCCCTGGATCAGCAATAACAGCATTATCTGGGGAGTAATGTTACAAATGCAAATGTTTTAGTTCTCTCTCAGATATGGTTAATCAGAAACTTTGCATTTGGGCCTAGTAATCTATCTTCATGAAACTTCTCATTGATCCTGACACACTCTTTTAAGTGTGAGAACCATGTATAATATATTTGGAAGTGGAATTACTGGATTATAGGGTGTGGACATTTACATCTTAATTAGATAATTCCAAATTGTTCTTCAAAGGGGTCGTACTAACTATTTTGTACAGAACTTCAGTGGTGTTCACATTTATTTTAGACATAGTGATGCCCTGCCCTGATTCTTCTTCAAAGAAGAGCTCCTTGACCCAGCTGCCGGCAGAGCTGCATTGGACAACTATTAGCTCTGAACTCCTTCAGGGACTGTCTTAGCTGCAGAGAGTTGCCTCACTATGGTCACATCCTTCCAGGGGATGGCCCACGTCCAGTGACTTACTTAGACAAAGGTGTAAACGCTTGGCCATTTTACCCTAAGGCCAGGAATTCTGATAGAACAGTAGGTTATTCTACTGCAGACATGATTTCTGGGTCACTCTAAAGTTTGATTTTTTTTTTTTTCTTACCAATCCTGTTCCCCTGCCTTCCACAGACATTAGGCCAAAGACACTTCTTAAAATAATTCTGAACATTAAACTCTGCCTATCAATCTACTTCCCAGGAAACCCTGAGTACTCATATTCTCTCAAACACTTGGCAATTAACTAAATTTAAAGTTTTATCATTCTTTAAGAATTTTAATAATAATTAATTTCATTTTCCTGATTACTAATAATGTTGAGCAACTTTTCATTTGGAATTCGTGAAGTTCCAGTTTAAGTATTTTGTTCATTTATCTATTGTGTTGTCTTTTTTAAATTAATTGCTAGAGCTTTTTACATATGCTGGTTATTGAATCTTTGTTATTATAGGCTTTAAGATATATTTTCCTATTCCTACTTGCATTGTCATTTGTGTTATTATAGACAGTGGATAACTGTCAAGTTTATATGAAGTTAAATTTATAAATCATTACATTTATATTAGTTGAATTTGTGTTGTAAGACATATTTTCCTAACCATAGGACACAAAAATATTGTATGGATTTTTGGGGAAGTTAAATAAAACCAATGGAAAAAATATTGAGAAAAGCAAAAGAGAAACAATATGTTACCTCTACAGGGAAAAACCAATTTTAAAGACAGCAGATTTCTTATCAGAAAGCATGGAGATTGACACAATATTTTCAATGGGGAAGAAAACAATTACCAACCCACAATTCTACATTTAGCAAAAATAGCATTCAGGAATGAAAGAGAAAGCAAAACATCTTAGATAAAGGAAAATTGAGAGAATCTGTTGCCAATAGGCTTTCCCTAAGTAAAATATCTGGAGTAAATTTTCTAAATGGCAGGAAATCATAAAAGAAGAAACCTTGGCATATCAGGAATAAAGAAGTAGTGTAATAAGAATATTTATTTCTATTTTTTACAGATTACAAAATATTACCATGCACATATTTATCAAATTCTAAAATAAATCAATTATTTATTCTTCTTCCAAACAGTGTAAAGACTTTGCATCACTTTCACCTCATTTTGCCCAATTATCTTTTAAAATTATTTTATGTAGAAAATAGTATCATTATTTTCATATAATTAATGATCATTTAATTTTTTTCATATCTTTATACCATTTTCTTTCTTCTTTCAATTTAGGCATTTTCTTATCTTACTTTCCTTTAGCTTGTAAAACACACTTAAATTATCTTTAGTGGGGGTTTTCTCATGGCAAAATCTTTCTGCATGTATCTCAGGATATAGAAAAAATATTTTCTATGTCTTCCTGAAAGATTGCTTTCCTTGAAATACAGTTACAGGTTGGCAATTATTTTCTTCAATAATATAAAAGTTAATTTTACTGTTAGAAATTCCACTCTCAGTTTAGTGTCCTGTATCAGTCAGAATTATGCTCAAGGAACAAACAACCCAAATCCCAATAGGTTTATACATTAAAAGTTTGTTTTCTGAACGGATAGTCTCTTCTCATCATAGTTACTCAGCAACTCAAGTTAATGGAGATATTCTATTAACACATATTGCTACTTACATCATGACCATGGAAAAGAAGTTAGTTACACAATGGATCTTAAAGTTTCAACCACAAAGTTACACATGTAACTTCTGCTCAGGTTACACTGGCCAAAGCAAGTTACTAGCCTATAGTTAATTTAAGGAGACAGTAATATGCTATCCAATCATATGTCCAGAATGACAACATGGAACTTAGGTAAACGTTACTAATAACTTCCATACTGCCTCTATTTATAGAGAAAGAGAGACGAAAAGAAAGAAGAGGTTGGAGAGAGATGAATGGGAAAATGGATGAATGAAGAGAGAAAGATACAGAGACAAGTTAGCATACCTCTAATAAGCAGTAAATTTATGTTTACTTCAAAACTCTGTATAATATGTAGGTGGCAGGATGAATTTTTCAATTTTGGGGAGGATGTTCAATTGTTTTTCAGTAGCATTTCTGAAGATTCCTTTTATCAATGCTCTCTGAGAATGACTTTGACAAGTTGAGAGAAGAAGGCTTCAGATGATCAAACTTCTCTGAGCTAAAGGAGCAAGTTCGAACCCATCACAAAGAAGATAAAAACCTTGAAAAAAGATTAGACAAATGGATAACTAGAATAACCAGTGTAGAGAAGTCCTTAAATGACCTGATGGAGCTGAAAACCATGGCACAAGAACTACGTGACGAATGCA
>NW_016803633.1:1034457-1069702 GCF_001698545.2 Rhinopithecus bieti | reverse complement strand
AGCACCACATGGCACTTATTCCAAAATTGACCACATAGTTGGAAGTAAAGCACTCCTCAGCAAATGTGAAAGAACAGAAATTATAACAAACTGTCTCTCAGACCACAGTGCAATCAAACTAGAACTCAGGATTAAGAAACTCACTTAAAACCACTCAACTACATGGAAACTGAACAACCTGCTTTTGTATGACTACTGAGTACATAACGAAATGAAGGCAGAAATAAAGATGTTCTTTGAAAACAATGAGAAAAAAATCACAACATACCAGAATTTCTGGGACACATTTAAAGCAGTGTGTAGAGGGAAATTTATACCACTAAATGCCCACAAGAGAAAGCAGGAAAGATCTAAAATTGACACCCTAGCATGATAATGAAAAGATCTAGAGAAGCAAGAGCAAATACATTCAAAAGCTAGCAGAAGGCCAGAAATAACTAAGATCAAAACAGAACTGAAGGAGATAGAGACACAAAAAACCCTTCAAAAAAATCAATGAATCCAGGAGCTTGTTGTTTGAAAAGATCAACAAAATTGATAGACAGCTAGCAGGACTAATGAAGAAGAAGAGAGAGAAGAATCAAATAGACGCAATAAAAAAATTATAAAGGGGATATCACCACTGATCTCATAGAAATACAAACTACCATCAGAGAATATTATAAACACCTCTATGCAAATAAATTAGAAAATCTAGAAGAAATGGATAAATTCCTGGACACATACACCCTCCCAAGACTAAACCAGAAAGAAGTTGAATCCCTGAAGAGACCAATAACAGGCTCTGAAATTGAGGCAGTAATTAATAGCCTACCAACAAAAAAAAGTCCAGGACCAGACGGATTCACAGCCAATTTCCACCAGAGGTACAAACAGGAGCTGGTACCATTCCTTCTGAAAATATTCTTATCAACAGAAAATGAGGGATTCCTCCCTAATTCATTCTGTGAGGTCAGCATCATCCTGATTCCAAAGGCTGGCAGAGACACAACGAAAAAAAAGAGAATTTTAGACCAATATCCCTGATGAACATCGATGTAAAAATCCTCAATAAAATACTGGGAAACCAAATCCAGCAGCACATCAAAAAGCTTATCCACCATGATCAAGTGGGCTTCATCCCTGGAATGCAAGGCTGGTTCAACATACACAAATCAATAATGTAATCCAGCATATAAACAGAACCAAAGACAAAAACCACATGAATATCTCGATAGATGCAGAAAAGGCCTTTGACAAAATTCAGCAGCTCTTCATGCTAAAAACTCTCAATAAACTAGGTATTGATGGGACATATCTCAAAATAACAAAATCTATTTATGACAAAACCACAGCCAATATCACACTGAATGGGCAAGAAGTGGAAGCATTTCTTTGAAAGCTGGCACAAGACAAGGATGCCCTCTCTCACCAATCCTATTCAACACAGAGTTTGAAGTTCTGGCCAGGGCAATCAGGCAGGAGAAAGAAATAAAGGGTATTCAATTAGGAAAAGTTTGCTGAAGAAGTCAAATAGTCATTGTTTGCAGATGACATGATTGTATATTTGGAAAAGCCCATCATCTCAGCCCAAAATCTCCTTAAGCTGATAAGCAACTTCAGCAAAGTCTCAGGATACAAAATCAATGCACAAAAATCACAAGCATTCCTATACACCAATAACAGACAAGCAGAGAGCAAAATCATGAGGGAACTCCCATTCACAATTGCTTCAAAGAGAATACACTACCTAGGAATCCAACACACAAGGGATGTAAAGGACCTCTTCAAGGAGACTACAAACCACTGGTCAATGAAATAAAAGAGGACACAAACAAATGGAAGAACATTCCATGCTAATGGATAGCAAGAATCAATATCATGAAAATGGCCATACTACCCAAGGTAATTTATAGATTCAATGCCATCCCCATCAAGCTATCAATGACTTTCTTCACAGAATTGGAAAAAAAAAAACTACTTTAAAGTTCATATGGAAGCAAAGAAGAGCCCACATTGCCAAGACAATCCTAAACAAAAAGAACCAAGCTGGAGGCATCACACTACCTGATGTCAAACTATACTACAAGGCTACAGTAACCAAAACAGCATGGTACTAGTATCAAAAGAGAGATATAGACCGATGGAACAGAACAGAACCCTCAGAAATAATACCACACATCTATAACCATCTGGTCTTTGACAAATCTGACAAAACAAGAAATGGGGAAAGGATTCCCTGTTTAATAAATGGTGCTGTCAAAACTGGCTAGCCACATGTAGAAAGCTCAAACTGGATCCCTTCCTTAAACCTTATACGAAAATTAATTCAAGATGTATTAGAGACTTAAATGTTAGACCGAAAACCATTAAAACCCTAGAAGAAAACCTAGGCAATACCATTCAGGATACAGGCATGGGTAAGGACTTCATGTCTAAAACACCAAAAGTAATGGCAATAAAAGCCAAAATTGACAAATGGGATCTGATTAAACTAAAGAGCTTCTGCACAGCAAAAGAAACTACCATCAGTGTGAACAGGCAACCTACAGAATGGAAGAAAATTTTGCAATCCACTCATCTGACAAGCAGCTAATATCCAAAATCTACAAAGAACTCAAACAAATTTACAAGAAAAAAACAAAAAAAACCATCAAAAGTGGGCAAAGGATATGAACAGACACTTCTCAAAAAAAGACATTTATGCAGCCAACAGACACATGACAAAATGCTCATCAACACTGGCCATCAGAGAAATGCAAATCAAAACCACAATGAGATACTATCTTACACCAGAATGGCAATCATTGAAAATCAGGAAACAACAGGTGCTGGAAAGGATGTGGAGAAATAGAAACACTTTTACACTGTTGGTGGGACTATAAACTAGTTCAACTATTGTGGAAGACAGTGTGGAGATTCCTCAAGGATCTAGAATTAGAAATACCATTTGACCCAGCATCCCATTACTGGGTATATACCCAAAGAATTATAAATCATGCTACTATAAAGACACATGCACACATATGTTTATTGCAACACTGTTCACAATAACAAAGACTTGGAGCCAACCCAAATGTTCACCAGTGATAGACTGGATTAAGAAAATGTGGCACATATACACCATGAAATACTGTGCAGCCATAAAAATGGATGAGCTCATGTCCTTTGTATGGACATGGATGCAGCTGGAAACCATCATTCTGAGTAAACTATCACAAGGATAGAAACCCAAACACCGCATATTCTCACTCATAGGTGGGAATTGAACAATGAGAATACTTGGACACAGGAAGGGGAACATCACACACCAGGGCCTGTCAGTGGGTGGGTGGGGGGAGGGATAGCATTAGGAGATATATGTAATGTAAATGATGAGTTAGTGGGTACAGCACACCAACATGGCACATGTGTAAATATGTAACAAACCTGCACATTGTGCACATGGACCCTAGAACTGAAAGTATAATAAAAAATAAATAAATAAAATAAAAACAAAGAAACTGGAATGGGTGGAAAATAATGTGTGCAAAATGTGTTAGGATTAGTTCTGTATGTCATAGTGAATTTCAATAGTTAACATATGGAACAATTATGAGAAAACATAACATTTGACAAGTCTATTTCCTTCTTAAATATTTTTTCTCTCCATTGCCTTAATATAAATAGACACACTCTTTCACATGCTATTTAATTTCTTTAGTCCTCTGAGTCTTGCATGTTCTTTCCTTGTTCTGTTTTTCCAAATTGACAGCTGGAATTGCCCTAAAAGGAGCGGCAGTAGAAATCCTGCAAATGACTGCCCCAAACCAACCCAAGATAGGGATAGTTGGGATTCCAAGAAAGAAACACTAAATATCGGGGTGATTAGTCTAAAGTATCCTTTAGTGGAGCTTACATACAGAAGACTTCAGAGTCCTCAAGACAGAAAGACAAGAGATGTTCTCCTTAAAAAGGAAGTTGTGTTATGGAGTTTACATTAAGGTTTAAAGAATATGACTTAGGGCCAGGGCTAGTTTCTACATATGAAGCAGCATAGTTGATCTTTCAGTGTTTCAAGCAACAACCTAAACAACTTTATCAGTACCTAGCAATGCTCAACACTCTGGTTTGGGTTCAAGCCTGCAGAAGAAAACATGTTGCTGGTGTTGTCACAGAGCAGCCAAGGTACCCTGTGTTACTTGGTCAGGATAAAGAACAAAAGGTGCGGAACACTGGGGGACCCTGCCCACTTATTCCAATAAGAAAGTATCACGTTTTGTCCACGTTCTTCCACCTTATCATCCAAAATTTATCCTTCAGCTATGTTAATTTAATTAGTTTCTAGCACCCCTTCTAAACGTTTTTAACACTCTACATTCCCAAACAAGAGAAGAAATCAAATGAAAATTCCTTCATTTTTTCAACAATTGAACTACAGGTTTATCTACATTCATACATCTTTAACTCATTCTTCCCCTCACCAAAGAGGACGGTGCACTTAAGTTAAACTAATCTCTTCCTGTGTGCTTTGGAGACAATATATTCCAAGCCCTTCAGAAATCCTCTCCTATTAGCTATTTTTTTCTTTTTTATTTAACCTTTTCTTTTAATGTCTTCAATATTTGAAGGAAAAGACGTGATGTCTCCTTTCTTCTGTATATCAAGCTTATTGTCTTTTTTCTACCTAGGATGCTTTCAGTGCAGACTTCTAAATGATGGATTGCCCCAGGGTCTCTCCTCTTATACTTTCTTCTTTCTATTCTTGCTCCCTCTTGTGCAATATCACAGCTTTAAATAAAATCTCCCCCCAAAACAAACCTGATCACATTTCTTACCACTGTCCTTCTGTNAAAAAAAAAAACTACTTTAAAGTTCATATGGAAGCAAAGAAGAGCCCACATTGCCAAGACAATCCTAAACAAAAAGAACCAAGCTGGAGGCATCACACTACCTGATGTCAAACTATACTACAAGGCTACAGTAACCAAAACAGCATGGTACTAGTATCAAAAGAGAGATATAGACCGATGGAACAGAACAGAACCCTCAGAAATAATACCACACATCTATAACCATCTGGTCTTTGACAAATCTGACAAAAACAAGAAATGGGGAAAGGATTCCCTGTTTAATAAATGGTGCTGTCAAAACTGGCTAGCCACATGTAGAAAGCTCAAACTGGATCCCTTCCTTAAACCTTATACGAAAATTAATTCAAGATGTATTAGAGACTTAAATGTTAGACCGAAAACCATTAAAAACCCTAGAAGAAAACCTAGGCAATACCATTCAGGATACAGGCATGGGTAAGGACTTCATGTCTAAAACACCAAAAGTAATGGCAATAAAAGCCAAAATTGACAAATGGGATCTGATTAAACTAAAGAGCTTCTGCACAGCAAAAGAAACTACCATCAGTGTGAACAGGCAACCTACAGAATGGAAGAAAATTTTTGCAATCCACTCATCTGACAAGCAGCTAATATCCAAAATCTACAAAGAACTCAAACAAATTTACAAGAAAAAAACAAAAAAAACCATCAAAAAGTGGGCAAAGGATATGAACAGACACTTCTCAAAAAAAGACATTTATGCAGCCAACAGACACATGACAAAATGCTCATCAACACTGGCCATCAGAGAAATGCAAATCAAAACCACAATGAGATACTATCTTACACCAGAATGGCAATCATTGAAAAATCAGGAAACAACAGGTGCTGGAAAGGATGTGGAGAAATAGAAACACTTTTACACTGTTGGTGGGACTATAAACTAGTTCAACTATTGTGGAAGACAGTGTGGAGATTCCTCAAGGATCTAGAATTAGAAATACCATTTGACCCAGCATCCCATTACTGGGTATATACCCAAAGAATTATAAATCATGCTACTATAAAGACACATGCACACATATGTTTATTGCAACACTGTTCACAATAACAAAGACTTGGAGCCAACCCAAATGTTCACCAGTGATAGACTGGATTAAGAAAATGTGGCACATATACACCATGAAATACTGTGCAGCCATAAAATGGATGAGCTCATGTCCTTTGTATGGACATGGATGCAGCTGGAAACCATCATTCTGAGTAAACTATCACAAGGATAGAAACCCAAACACCGCATATTCTCACTCATAGGTGGGAATTGAACAATGAGAATACTTGGACACAGGAAGGGGAACATCACACACCAGGGCCTGTCAGTGGGTGGGTGGGGGGAGGGATAGCATTAGGAGATATATGTAATGTAAATGATGAGTTAGTGGGTACAGCACACCAACATGGCACATGTGTAAATATGTAACAAACCTGCACATTGTGCACATGGACCCTAGAACTGAAAGTATAATAAAAAATAAATAAATAAAATAAAACAAAGAAACTGGAATGGGTGGAAAATAATGTGTGCAAAATGTGTTAGGATTAGTTCTGTATGTCATAGTGAATTTCAATAGTTAACATATGGAACAATTATGAGAAAACATAACATTTGACAAGTCTATTTCCTTCTTAAATATTTTTTCTCTCCATTGCCTTAATATAAATAGACACACTCTTTCACATGCTATTTAATTTCTTTAGTCCTCTGAGTCTTGCATGTTCTTTCCTTGTTCTGTTTTCCAAATTGACAGCTGGAATTGCCCTAAAAGGAGCGGCAGTAGAAATCCTGCAAATGACTGCCCCAAACCAACCCAAGATAGGGATAGTTGGGATTCCAAGAAAGAAACACTAAATATCGGGGTGATTAGTCTAAAGTATCCTTTAGTGGAGCTTACATACAGAAGACTTCAGAGTCCTCAAGACAGAAAGACAAGAGATGTTCTCCTTAAAAGGAAGTTGTGTTATGGAGTTTACATTAAGGTTTAAAGAATATGACTTAGGGCCAGGGCTAGTTTCTACATATGAAGCAGCATAGTTGATCTTTCAGTGTTTCAAGCAACAACCTAAACAACTTTATCAGTACCTAGCAATGCTCAACACTCTGGTTTGGGTTCAAGCCTGCAGAAGAAAACATGTTGCTGGTGTTGTCACAGAGCAGCCAAGGTACCCTGTGTTACTTGGTCAGGATAAAGAACAAAAGGTGCGGAACACTGGGGACCCTGCCCACTTATTCCAATAAGAAAGTATCACGTTTTGTCCACGTTCTTCCACCTTATCATCCAAAATTTATCCTTCAGCTATGTTAATTTAATTAGTTTCTAGCACCCCTTCTAAACGTTTTAACACTCTACATTCCCAAACAAGAGAAGAAATCAAATGAAAATTCCTTCATTTTTTCAACAATTGAACTACAGGTTTATCTACATTCATACATCTTTAACTCATTCTTCCCCTCACCAAAGAGGACGGTGCACTTAAGTTAAACTAATCTCTTCCTGTGTGCTTTGGAGACAATATATTCCAAGCCCTTCAGAAATCCTCTCCTATTAGCTATTTTTTTCTTTTTTATTTAACCTTTTCTTTTAATGTCTTCAATATTTGAAGGAAAAGACGTGATGTCTCCTTTCTTCTGTATATCAAGCTTATTGTCTTTTTTCTACCTAGGATGCTTTCAGTGCAGACTTCTAAATGATGGATTGCCCCAGGGTCTCTCCTCTTATACTTTCTTCTTTCTATTCTTGCTCCCTCTTGTGCAATATCACAGCTTTAAATAAAATCTCCCCCCAAAACAAACCTGATCACATTTCTTACCACTGTCCTTCTGTCATCTCCACTCCAGACATGCTGATCCTTCTGATGCCCTTGAGCCTTGAATATAAGACAAATGTTCTAATTATAGTGCTTTAAGCTTTGCCTGTCTTTTACTATGAATGCTCTTCTCCCTGATATTTGATAGCTCACCACCTAACTTCATCCAGTTGTCTTCCCAAATGTCATCTTTGTGGCTACCCTAACTAGAAATATCTAACAGGTCAAACACCATTAGCCTGTGCTAGTCTATCTCACGATCCTACTTTATTTTTCTGCATTGTACTTTTCAATACTTGAAATTGTATTTTATGCACCTGTTTATTTATTTGGGGGATTTAAGAAATTTAAAACAAAATTACAGTGATAATAGTATTTACTTTATGGGGTTATTGGGAAAATTAAATGGACAACTACATGAAAAATGCTTTTAAAACAATTTTCTTTCTTTTTTTTTCTTTTTGAGACAGAGTCTCGCTCTGTCTCTCAGGCTGGAGTGCAGAGTCACAATCTCGGCTCACAGCAACCTCCACCTCCCAGGTTCAAGCAATTCTCCTGCCTCAGCCTGCCGAAGCTGGGAGTACAGGCATGCACCACCAAGCCTGGCTAATTTTTTGTATTTTAGTACAGACAGGGTTTCATCGTGTTGCGCAGGCTGGTCTCAAACTCCTGAGCTCAGGCAATCCACCCGCCTCAGCCTCCCAAAGTGCTAGGATTACAGGCGTGAGCCACTGCACCAGCCTAAAACTGTTCTTTAAAGATAGAATATGTTCTATGAATAATAGCTAATTAGAAATATTTTTAAAACTTTTCTCCAACTAGAATATATGTTATACAAAAGCACTTGATTGTTTATAGTTTTCTGCTGTATCACTTCCTAATGAGTAGTAATGCAATAGATTGTCTATTCCTTAGTTTCTAAAGCAATATCTAACAAAGTTCAACAAATATTTGTTGAATTAATATAATAATGACTCCCTAATCTGAACCTCCAGACTGAATCTACCACTGAGTTTCCTTTGGATATATCAAATTGCCTAGAAGACTTACCTTGAATATCTAATAACATTGTAAAAGAGAAATACTGATGATATGATTTTCTTAAAGTGTTTCTCACTATCCATGAAGACTTACAGTTATCTTTGACCTATTTTTAATTCTCCACCCACACTTTATCATCAAATCCCATTAGTAAAATCACCAAAACGTATGTAAAATCCAACCTTTTTTTGCCACCTTCCCTGTTAGCTTCATTTTTTATGCAGACTATAGCCACTACATCCTAAGTTTCTCCACTATTGTTTCCCTGTTGCCTATTTTCCAAATAATACTTTGATCATAGCATTCTGCTCTCTAAAACCCATTGATATCTTTCCAATGCAATTTGAAAAGAATTTTGAAATTGCCAAAGAATTTTCAAATTGTCAAAACCAAGAAATGGGGAAAAGACTCCTTATTTAATAAATAGTGCTGGGAGAACTGGCCAGCCATATGTAGAAAACTAAAACTTTACACCTTATATAAAAATTAACTCAAGATGAAGTAAATATTTAAATGTAAAACCAAAACTATAAAACCCTAGAAGAGAACCTAGGCAATACCATTCAGGACATAGGCACAGGAAAAGATTTCATGACTTAAATATCAAAAACAATGGCAACACAAGCAAAAATTGGCAAATGGAACCTAATTAAACTAAAGAGCTTCTGCACAGTAAAAGAAACTATCATCTGAGTGAATGGACAACCTGTAGAATGGGAGAAACTTTTTGCAATCTATGCATCTGACAAAGGTCTAATATTCAGAGTCCACAAGAAACTTAAATATACAAGAAAAAGAAAACACTAAAATGTGGGCAAAGGACATGAACAGACACTTCTCAAAGGAAGACATTCATGCAGCCAATAAACAAAAGTTTAATGTCGCTGATCATTAGAGAAATGCAAATCAAAACCACAATGAGATACCATCCCATACCAGTCACAATGGTGATTATTAAAAAATCAAGAAACAACGGCTGTTGGTGAGGTTACGGAGAAAAAGGAATGCTTTTGCATTGTTGGTGGAAATGTAAATTATTTCAACCATTGTGGGACACAGTGTGGTGACTCCTCAAAGATCTAGAAGCAGAAATATTATTCAACCCAGTAGTCTCATTACTGGATATGTACCCCAAGGAATATAAATCATTCTATTATAAAGATACATGCACAAGTATGTTCATTGCAGCACTATTCACAATAGCAAAGACTTGGAAGCAACCCAAATGCCCATCAATGTTAGACTGGATAAAGCAAATGTGGTACATATACACCATGGAATACTATGCAGCCATAAAATGAAATGAGATTATGTACTCACAGGGACATGGATTGAGCTAGAGGCCATTATCCTCAGCAAACTAACCTAGAAAAAGAAACTAAATACTGCATGTTCTCATTTATAAGTAGGAGCTGAACGATGAGAACACATGGACACACTAGGGGGAACAACACACACTGGGGCCTGTTGGGGTTACTGAGGGAGCAAGAGCTTCAGGGAGAATAGTTAAGGGATGCTGGGCTTAATACATAGGTGATGGGTTGATCTGTGTAGCAAACCACCGTGACACATGTTTACTTATGTAACAAACCTGCACATCCTGCACATGTACCCTGGAACTTAAAATAAAACTTGAAGAGGAAAAAAAATTTATTCCTCAAGGCCAGAACTTTTATATAAATTGCAGAACTTATACCTCACTGCCTATTTGAGCCTGCTCCTTATATATGACAAAGACACATCAAACTCCAAATATCAAAAATATTAATTCTAATGTAAACATTTTTGTGAACGTCTTATTTATGTATTTATATATTTATGTATTTATTTATTTAATTTATTTTGAGACAGAGTCTCACCCCGTCACCCAGGCTGGAGTGAAATGGTGTGATCTCAGCTCACTGCAATCTCCACCTCCCTGGTTCAAGCAGTTCTCCTGTCTCAGCCTCCTGAGCAGCTGGGACTACAGGCGTGCCACCACACCCAGCTAATTTTTTTGTATTTTCAGTAGAGGCGGGGATTCACCATGCTGGACAGACTTGTTTCAAATTTCTAGCCTCAAGTGATCCACCCGCCTCACCCTCCCAAAGTGCTGGATTACAGGTGTGAGTCCCGGCACCCTGCCTGTGCAAGTCTTTGAATGCACATGTATGTGTATGTGTGTGTGTATGTTGAATTTATCTATGAGTCAAATTCCTGTGTTACAGTGAATGTATAAATTCAACTTTGGTAAATAATGATCAGTCTTAGTGATTTTTTTTAACTATTGGAAATTTTTTTAATGATCTTTTTCTCTTCATTTATACTCCTACAGCTTTTAGATAAAAACAGCAAAGCTACCTAAATAATGGCAATAACCTCGCTGATCTTCTAAATGAACTCAGGCTACTCTTCAATAACTACCTTACTCTAATCTCATTAATCTTCTTGGAAATGGAAATATAACCTTTGCTTACACTTCTACCACAGGGTATCTGAACATGCTGTGGTCTAGTCTCCATTCTCTCACTTTCCTATACAACCACCACTCCAATGGTAGAATTTGCCTCATTAACTGATACTCTTCTTAAGGTATTGCTTTTACTTGTATGCACTGATAGTACAGTGTATAGGGCACAGTTACAATTGTCCATATACAGTTGATCCTTGAGTAACATAAGTTTGAATCATGAACTCCACTTATATGTAAATTTCTCTCCTCCTTTACCACCCTGAGACAGCAAGACCAATTAATTTTCTTCTCCTCAACCTGAACATGAAGATGACGAGGATGAAGACCTTTATGATAATCCACTTAATGAACAGTAAATACATGTTTTCTTTCTTACGTTTTTCTTAATAACATTTTCTTTTATCTAGCTTACTTTACAGTAGAAATGTAACATAAAATATAAATAACATACAAAATAGGTGTTAATCGACTGATTACATCATCTGTAAGGCTTCTGGTGAGCAGTAAGCTATTAGTAGCTAATGTTAGGGGGAGTTAAAAGTTACGCACAAATTTTTTACTGCAAAGGAATCAGCATCACTAGCCACTGCATTGTTCAAACGTCAGCTGTATTACTCGGATTGTTTTGTAAATGTCTCTCTTTGCCACAAGATTGTAAGTTTTGTGATAGCAAAGAGAGACATTTATTAAAAATGAACCACAGTAATACAGTTACCGTATTACTTTGCCACAAGATTGTAAGCTTTGTGATGGCAGGGACACTGTATATTTCTTCTCTACATTTGGACCCCTAATATCTAAAACTATCCCTAGGACATAATAGGTGTTCAAAATATAAGATTGTTGAATGAATAAACTCAAGCCTGAATACATGAACAAATGAATGCTATTTTCCCTATTTGGGAAACTTTTCCTTTGCCCCCTTCCTACTCCCCATTTGCTAGGTGAGTTACAATTCATCTTTCATATCTCAACTTACACAGTGTGTACTAGGATATTCTTCTGAAGCAAATATTCATTAAAATGTCCCTACAATGTGCTTTACATAGTTCTTTATTCTAAGTTAGCAGTTAGCACATTAGGTAACAATTTCTATCTCTTTTCTACCTCATTCACTAATTTGTAAGCTCCTTGACAATATAACTTATATCATATTCACAAGAAAACCCTAGTTTTTGGCAAAAGTAACAAAATAGCACTAGAAGAAAAAAACCTTTGGACTTTTCTTTTCCTGACTTAGGTCTTAGTTTTTTCATTTAAAAGATGAAATAATGCCTTCATCTCTATTCAACTTAAAAGTGTCACATGATTCATTGCATAAGTCCCAGATGATAACTATCAATTACTTCAGGCACAACAATATAAAACGTAATAATTATCTAAGAAGTAAGACAGACAAAGATGAAGAAGGAGTAGCAGGATTAAAAATTTTCTTTTCTCCTCTTATTTTCCTCACAGGTACTGACCTCAGCCTTCAGTATTTCCACATTTCACTGCTTTTTCACACCAAAGTCCTAGCTCTATTCTAGTTCTACAATAGTGTTCTAAAATATCAAGAAATAGGTTATTTTGCGCTGTATCTAACTCACCCCAATAGTACAAAATCCAAAAACAAATATGTGTTTTACAGGTTTCTCTACTAGCTTTATCAGGGTCAGTAGTAATGAAATTGACCTCTCTCTCTGAAATTTGGATAGTTTCACAGTTTTAGAAATGACTGAAAACTGAGTAGACCAACCAAGTAAATAGATTTCATCTAAATTTTATTTTCTATTAATATAATTCCATAAAATTGTTTCAAAATTATTTTATTCAACTGAAGTTATGAAAATGCATTAGTGATATTGATCAGTCAAAAAGCAGTATTTTCAGAATGTGAAAATTCTATGTATTTGATCATTGTTCAACATTTACCACGAACAATTAAGTGTACCCCATGATGATAAATTATATAACTGTCAGAGTTATTTGAAAGAGAGAGGAGTCATTTTTCCCTCAGATTTATTGAGGTATCATTGACAAATAAAATTTTAAGAGTTACATATATTTAAGGTATACAGTGTGATGATTATAATATACATATGTATTGCAAAATGATTACAACCAAGCTAATTAACACATCCATACCTCACACAGTTACCATTGTATATGTGTGTGTGTGGTAAGAACACTGAAGCTCTACTCTCTTAGTAAATTTCAAGTAAACAATACAGTATTATTAACAATCGTCACCATGCTGTACCTTAGATACCCAGAAGTTATTCATCCTGTAACTGAAAGTTTGTACCCTTTTACAAACATCTCCCCATCTTCTCCTCCCCTAGTCCCTGGCAACCACCATTCTACTCTGCTTCTAGGAGTGTTGATTGCAGTACAGAATGTCAATGTTGGTCACAATAAGAATTATGTTCTTTATATAAAAACAGTATTTTTTCACAAATGACAAAGATGGTACTACTCAATAGCATGACAGCTATAGCACACAAGGAAGAGTAATAGACAATTGCTAGTTTATAAGGACATTATTAGGGTGATTTAAGGGTTAAGAAACCTCTGAGAAGCTAATGATCAATAACTGTCAGTATTTGTATTGATTAACCATGTATAAAACCCATGGTAAAGTATTTGAAGACCATACTATGAAATATATCCTCTGGGTCTCAGAAGTATCATTTAAATTAGGAGAAAGATGAAGTTGACACTGGTCTGATTTATGCTATTTAAACCTAAAATGTTCCAACATTAATTATTCCTTTCAGAATTAATAAGATCATAAATATATATTAAAATTATACTTATTAATAACTCCTCTGTTTTCTAACAAAAGAATACAGAGTTCTTGACTTGCATTTGGAATTTTTATTCTTAAAATGTGTATTAGGATAAACAAAAATTGTGGTACAAAAATGAGATTATATGTGAGTTAAATGGCTTGTGCTACGGGAAAAAATATACATTTATTTTTGTTACTCAGTGTCATCAAAAAATCAAATATTACCTTTTTGGATATTAGTGGAGGCCTAATGAAAGAAAAGAGCTCTCAAAGAAGCAGTATATTTGTTGTATTCATCAGTAAATTATAAATTATGCAATAATATATTTTCTCAACATGAAAATGTTTTGTCAAATATTTCCACACATATACTATATATGTTTATTTCCTTTAAAATTTTTATCTAAAAAATACATTTTTATTCACCTCATTAATTCAATTCAGGAAACAACATGTAAGTGAATTTCCATATTATGATGATATAGTTCTAGTTTTCTTCATGATTTTCCAAAAGATGACTGTATATTATACCTCATGTTCTTTAAAATAGTTTTCAATACGGAAACTTTATTAACCTAATTTTGAGTATGGATACAAATCATAGTTTTATTTCTATGGTATTATTGATACAGTCACAAACCTGTGACTTCTAACACAACTGCCCAATACATGTTAAGCTTAGGTCTCTTTAAGACTTTAAAATGAAAGCAAATAAAATGAAGATGCCTTCTAACTTTGGATAACCTCATGTTCTTCTTGCTTACAAATCATGGTGAACATCATTGCTGGGAATCAGGTAGGGATAACTAATATCTTATAATTCTCAAAAATAAAACTCTGTAAGCTATGTTAAATATATTTCTTACTCTTGCACATGTGAGTAAGGTAAAATCCAGCCCAGTGTCAAGATGTCCTGGCCAGAAATCTCTTTCGATCTCTAAAATTTTGTCATGAAAGTTATGTTTTTTCTATAGATGGTAATCAAAAAAAATGGATTTTTTATATTTTAGTAGTAGCTAGAAATTTGGTCTTTAAACATCCACTCAAAGTTTTGTGTTGATATCACCATTTTAACATGTTGTATCATGAAAATATGTACAAACATGGTGAAATTTATTGAAATTAACATTGAACTCTACAGATCATGTAATGTGAATGCAGTAGTTGAACTTACTACTGAAGCATGCATTCACCTACAGAGTTGACATTCTATCCTTTCATCAGAGAACTACTATCTGAAAAAAATCAGGGGAGGATCACATACTAACAAAACCCTCCTTGAAGTTCTCAAAGAAAAACAATATAGAAAATATCTTTATGAAATTTGAGAATAAATAATTATGTTGGATTAAAGCCCTGTAGGCTATGTCTTTTTTTTATTTTTTGCATCAATCTGGAGGCAAGAGGAAGACAATGTACAAGGCAACACTCTGTCTATTCAACCTAGAGCTCCTCAGGGTTTAATCTTAATTTTTCCTTTCCAGAGGCCCCATGTCTACAATTTATGAGGATGTCAGTCATAAGAGTAAGTATCTCTCAGAAAACAAATCAGAGAGGATCAGGAGAAATAAACAAAATCCTGTGACACTTCTCAGATTCCTTTTCAGCCTATCCATGAGAATGAAAGAATGATGGAGCTGGCCAATGGATCTTACCACCACGTGACAGTGTAAAATACAGTGAAATGATTTGACTGGCTTTGGAGGCAGAACTTTGTTGTATAATATACAATGAAATGTACTTAATATAAATTGTTGACCTTGCTAAGACTCAGATTCCTCCTTTGAGATAACACTAGATCTACTACTTCACAGGTTGTATCAAATGGTGACGTATTACTCTCTTCATCCTCTCTCCAGTATTTTTCTAGCATGGACCAAATATAGCATGTGTTGAAATGTGTAAAGAAAGCCAGAGGGAAGGGTATGTGAAGAAAAACTGTGGACTGAGGAATCAAAGAGTACTTATGAAATCAGAGATGTATGTTAATGAAAAGGGGAAAGATTCATTGGGGGCCACTACCTCTGCCAGGGCACCAGGACTTTCTGCTTCAGTTTTCCTGACTGCATCCTGTGCCTTCTGTCTTCTGCAGGCACCTGGGCATACTCTGTGACAATGGAAATTTTCTTAATCAGTTGTGTCAAAACCCTTTCTGTGAGGTATACAGTACACAGCAATGAAGACAGAGGTCTTCTGTTCTTTGGAGACTCGGTGAGATTTGTTGCTCCTCTTATGTCCTCTTTTGATTCCACACAAACACTGACTGAGTCTTCTCTAACCCTGGCCTTCATCTTCATATCAAACCTTTCAGAATACCAGTGATCAGCTCCTCTGTCTTTAAGTCTTCTTTAACTATGGTCTTTGTCCTACACTGTTTTCTACAGAGGACCACACACCATACCCTTTTTTGATTCCTCTTAATCAGATGCCTCCATCTGTTCTGGGACTTCTGGTGGCAGTCTGTCTAGCTGAGGACCCTATTGACAAAGGAATTTTTGGTACTACTTCATCAGCCAGAGACCTCCATGACTGACAATAACCTTACCCAGGCCTCACTCAGGCCCTGGGCTTGCTGCAGGAGGTACCCCACCCAGTTGGCCTGGCAGGCTGCACTTGGTTTGCACTCCCAACCAGAAACCAAGCTCACCACAGGATCTGTGCTCAGTCTGCAGCTGGGTCAGATGGGCTGTGATCTGCTTCTGCATTGGGCACTACACTGGCATCTGGACAAGGGGAGTACAGTGGCACCTAAATAAGGATGCCAGTGACTCCAAAACCCCCACCCAAACAAGGATGCCAGTGCACCAAAAACCCCAAAGGAAGTGCTACAGCATGCAAACAGCCCTTTCAGTCCCACCATCTGCAGCCCAATAATCAGAGGGTGTGTGGCACCCAGAAGCTCCCTCTCCCATTGCTCAGCAAGTGGAAAGGAGAGTGCTACAGGGTTACAACTTTGCTTTCATTGATCAGCAGGTCTTGAGTTCTTGTCCCATGTCCAAGAAGAATGAGGTTATGCTGACAGCCAGCAGGTGAGCAAGGCAAAAAGTTTTATTAAGTGACAAAACAGCTTTCAGCAGAGACGGGGACCCAAGTTGGGCTGCCCTCTTACCCAAAATCCACCCCCACTCAAAGGCTGGTAGTCCCAAATCATGACCCCAAAGCATGGGGTACTCTCCACCCCCACTCAAAGGCTGGTAGTCCCAAAGCATGACTGAGTCTGGGGCTTTTATGGGCACAGAATGGGGGAGTGCATGCTGATTGGTTTGTGAGTATGCAAAAAAGGCACCACTCAAAGATGGGCACAATAGGATAAAAAACCAATATGTAAAATAGGTGAAGGGTGGGGATCAATCAGAGAAAAGCACACCAAATGGGAAGAGAGGTTCTCAATCTAGTCTGTGGATTTATCCAAGACCTGAAGCTTGGTTTTCCGGCTTTAAACTGTCTGGTTTGAAGGTTGAGTTTCATCAGGGACCCACCCTTGTCTGCCTAGAGATTTGCCTGCCTCCTACCGCTATCACTATTGAGGCTTATTTTCTTTCACTGGTTTCCAACCCTGACTTACTTTCCCTCCTCTTCTTCCTGATGCTTTTGTCACACTGCCTTCAAAATTACACCCCCCACCATATTCCACTCACCATCATAACTAACTCTTGTAGCTGTCAGAAGCCACTCTACCATTGGCATTATATTTTTACTCACATTTTTCCCACACAAGCTGATGTTTCTATTTCTTCTTAATTCAGAGCCCCCTGCCAGTGATCTCTTATAATCCTTTACTATTTCTACTCTTCACTGCACCACAGGCCTTCTTGTGTCTTTCAACAATGTCTCATTTACCACTGTATCCTCTATACTCCCAGATTTTCTCTTTGTATCTTCCAACAACAGACATCTCTTTGTCACCAGAAACCTGCTTGCCACTGGACCCTTACACAAATTTATTTTATTTCATCCTTACCACTGGGCACCCTTCTGGCATCAGTGCTCTTTTTTTACTGGAGATCTCACACTTTGAGGGAACCAACACTTCAGCAGGCTGTTTGTATTCTTGCTCTCAAAATTTTCCACTACAGCCTGGCCCATAAAGACTCTGTGCCAATCTTTATTTTTACTGTAGTAGTTTCTTTCAATGATGAGATATACAACCAACTGAAGCATCACGTTCAAAAGAATGTTATCCAATACTAGTGGATCCTGGCTAACAGAATCCAAGCATCTCTGGCACTAATGCCACCCTGGGAAAACATAACAGAAGCATTGCAGGCAAAGGGCAAACAGACTCTGAAAGCCCTTTGTTGCTAAGAACCAAAGTGGCAAGAATATAAAACAGATAGGCTTGAGATACACATAAATCTCCCCTGTAAATGTCTCAGTACATTTCTGGTTAGGGAATGACCTGATGGACATCCGAAGCATAACGTAGGAAGAGTATAAAAGATAGTCTATTAATGGGCCAAAAAGGCAACATCATAACATCATAAAGGTTCTATGGGAGACAAAATTGACTAGATAAGTAACTTAAGGGCTTGACTTAGGGAGTGCTTCATCAAAGAGCTATAGGGAGAAATTAGAGCAGAAGCAATTGGAAAAAGACCTGAAAGTACACTTGAGGCATTAATATGCTTGACAGTACTTCTAACTCTGGTTTGCTTTTGTTTGAAGTTGAAGTACATAATTTTCAAAAACGGTTTTTGCACACTAGAAAACTATTACAGAACAAATTTGAAGCATACAAGTAAACACCCAACTTCAAACAATATTTGAGTGCATGTTTTGTGAGACTTTGTTGTGATATTGTTTAAACAGTAACTTGACTTTTACAAAAGACAACAAAACACATATAATTTCTACATTAAAAAATCTTCATTAACATCAATTATTCTGTTTCATTACATATATGTACCATATAAACCAATGCCCTTCCCTTGACATTTAGATATTTTCATTTCCTTTTTTGTATTATATGACTTTATGTAACATCTTTATGTAAAATTGCACTAGCTTATATATTGTCTTATTATATGTAATAAGTTCACAAACACAGTAATTATGGTTTATAAACTACTCATATCTTGAGTACAAAGACTAAGAGATGAATCTATCAGAAATAACTACAACAATGTTTTAAAATGTAGACAGTATAACAAGATAAATAGAAACAACAGAAGAGTTACAAAAAGGGGAGATAAAATATAGAGTTTGTATTAGTTTTCTCTTTGCTTATTTGTTTTTGCAATCAGTCATCAGTTTAAAATAATGGATTATAAGATGTTATTTGCAGGGCACATGGTAACCTCAAATCAAAAATCCTACAACAGATACACAAAAAAATAAAAAGCAAGAATCTAAAACATATCAGCAGATGACTAGAGAAAATTGTCTTCACCAAAAGGAAGACAGGAAAGAAAGAAGAAAGGAAGAGAAGGCCACAGAACAACTGGAAAACAAATAACAAAATAGGAATAATTCTTTAATCAATAATAATATTGAATGTAAATGGACTAACCTCTCCAATGAAAAGACATAGGGGAGCCAAATAGATTAAAAAAGAAAAAGTGTTTCCTTTCCAACTTAGACCCAGCAGAATGGCTCCTGCAAAGAAGGGCAGCAAGAAAAAATAAGACCATTCTGCCATCATTGAGGTGGTGACCCAACAATACACCATCAACATTCACAAACATATCCATGAAGTGGGCTTCAAGAAGCACTCAAAGAGATTCAGAAATTTGCCATGAAGGAGACGGGAACTCCAGCTGTGCTCGTTGATACCAGACTCAACAAAGCTGTCTGGGCCAAAGGAATAAAGAATATCCCATATAGAATCCACGTGTGGTTGTCCAGAAAACGTAATGAGGATAAAGATTCATCAAATAAGCTCTATACTTTGGTTACCTATGTACCTGTCACCACTTTCAAAAATCTACAGACAGTCAATGTGGATGAGAACTAATTGCTGATCGTCAAAACGTCAAATAAAGTTATAAAATCGCCTTAAAAAAAAAGACTTAGCAGTCTGTTGCCTACAGGAAACACACTTCACATATCCAGAGGCACAAAGACTGAAAATAAAGGGAAAATAAAAGCTATTTCATGCCAATGAAAACCAAAGAAGAACTGGAGTAGCTATACTTACATCAGAAAAAAATATACATTTTTAGGACAAAATCTATAAAAAGAGACAAAGAAAATTACATAATAATAAAGGGATCAATTCAGCAAGAGTATATAATAATTTTAAATATCTATCTATCTATATTTATCTATCTATATCTATCTATCTATCTATCTATCTATCTATCTATCTATCTATGCCAAACACTGGAACACCAAGATATATAGAGAGAGCAAATATTATTAGAGCTTAAGAAAGAGGTAGATTCCAATACAATAATAGCTACAGACTTCAACACTCCACTTTCAGCATTGGACAGATCATCAAGACAGAAAATCAATGAAGAAACATCAGACTTAATCTGCAGTATAGAACAAATGAACCTAATAGATATTTACAGAACATTTCATACAATAGCTGCAGAACACAAATTATTCTCTTCAGCATATCGATCATTCTGAAGGACAGGCCATATATTAGGCCACAAATCAAATCTTTAAAATTGCAAAAATTTGAATTTGCAAAAAAGTTGCAAAAAATTGAAATCATATAAAGGATCTTCACTGACCACAATGGAATAAAACTATAAATCCATAACAAGAGGAAATTTGGAAACTGTACAAACACATGAAAATTAAGCAATATGCTCCTGAATGATCAGTGAGTTGATGAGCAAATCAAAAATAAATTCTAAAACATTATTGAAACAAATAAAAATGAAAACACAACATGCCAAAACCAATAGGATATAGCAAAAGCAGTACTAAGAGGAAAGTTTATAGCTATAAATGCCTACACTAAAGAAGAAAAACTTTAAATAAACAATATAACCATATTTCTTAAAGAACTAGAAGAACAAGAGCAAACTAAACCCAAAATCAGTAGACTAAAAGAATAATAAAGGTCAGAGCAGAAAACACTGAAATTGAAATAAAAAAATAAAAAAGATAAATAAAATAGTAATTTCTTGAAAAGTTAAACAAAATTGACAAAATTTTTGTCAAACTAGCTAAAAAATAAAGAAGACCCAAATATTATAGGTAAAAAAGGAGACATTACAACTGGTACTGCAGAAATTCAAAGGATCATTAGTAGCCACTAAGAGCAGCTACGTGCCAATAAAAACCTAGAAGAAATAGATAAAATCCCAGACACATACAACTTACCAAGATTGAATGAGGAAGAAATCCAAAACCTGAACAGCCAAATAACAAGTAATATGATTGGATTTATAATATAAAGTCTCCCAATAAGGAAAAGCCTGGCATGCTATGGCTTCACTGAAAAATTAATACCAATCCTATTCAAACTATTTCAAAAACTAGGAGAGAAAGGAATGCTTCCAACTCATACTACAAGGCCAATATTACCCTGATAACAAAATCAGACAAAGAAACATCAAAAAAAGAAAACTATAGGATAATACCTTCCATAAATATTTATTTGAAAATACTCAACAAAATACTAGCAAACCAAATTCAACAATATATTTAAAAGATCATTCATTATGACCAAGTGTGATTTATCCCTGGGATGCAAGGATGACTCAACATATGAAAATCAATCAGTGTAATATATTATAGCAACGGAATGAAGGACAACCATATGATCATTTCAATTGAGGCTGAAAAAGCATTTGATAAAATTTAAAATCTCATGATGATCAAAACCCTCAAATGACTAGGTAGAGAAGGAACATACCTCATACAATAAAAGTTACATATGACTATGATATACCCACAGCTAGTATCATACTGATTGGGGAAAAGCTGAAAGCCTTTACCCTAAGATCTGAAACATGATGAGTTGCCCACATTCACCACTACTATACAACATTGTTCTGGATGTCCTAGCTAGAGTGATCAGACAAGATAAAGATATAAATGGCATCCATGTCGAAAAGAAAAAAAAAGTCAAATTACTTTTGTTTGGAGATATTATAATTTTATATTTGGAAAAAAGCTAAAGACTCCATCACAAATTTCTTAAAACTAATTAACAAATCCAGTAAAGCTGCAGGATAAAAAATCAACATACAAAATCAGTAGCATTTCTATATGCCAACAGTGAACAATCTAAAAAAGAAATCAAAATTTACAGTAGCCTCAAATAAAATGAAATACCTAGGAATTAACCAAAGAAGTGAAATACCTCTATAATGAAAACTATAAAACACTGAAGAAGAAAATAGAAGAGAACACAAAAAGTGGAAAGATATTTCATATTCATGGATCAGAAGAATTGATGTGTTTAAAATATCCATATTACCCAAAGCAATCTACAGGTTCAATGCAATCCCCATAAAAATACCAATGACATTCTTCACAGAAATAATAAAATATATAAAATTTATGTGAAACCACAAAATATCCAGAATAGCCAAAACCATCCTGAGCAAAAAAGAACAAAACTGGAGGAATCACATTATCTGACTTCAAATTACACTGCAGAGGTATAGGGATGAAAACAGCATGGTACTGACATAAACAAATTCTCATAGACCAATGGAACAGAATAGATAACCTAGAAATATATCCACACACCTACAGTGAACTCATGTGTGTCAGAGTGGCAAAGAACATACACTGGGGAAAGACAGCCTCTTCATTTAGTGGTTCTGGGCAAACTGGATATTGATACACACACATAAATAAGGAAGAAACAGAACTCCTATCTCCCACCATATACAAATTTCAAATCCAAATGTTTTCATTGCTTAAATCTAAGACCTCCAAACAATAAAACTACTAAAAGCAAACATTAGGAAAAATCTCCAGGACATTGGTCTGGGCAAAGATATCTTGAGTAAATACTCCGTAAGCACAGATAACATAATATGGTTTGGCTTTGTGTCCCCACCAAAATCTGATGTCAAGTTGTAATTCCCTGTTTTGGAAGAGGGTCCTGGTGGGAGGTGATTGAATCATGGGGGTGGAAGTCCCCGTTGCTGTTCTCATAATAGAGTTCTCAGGATATCTGACTGTTTAGAAATGTGTAGCAACCACCCCTCCCACCAGCCATGCAAAAATATGCCTGCTCCCTCTTCACTTTCTGGCATGATTGTTAGTTTTCTAAAGCCTCCCCAGCCATGCTTTCTGCACAACCTGTGGAACTGTGAGTCAATTAAATCACTTTTCTTCATAAATTATCCAGTCTCAGGTAGTTCTTTATAGCAGTGTGAGAATAGCCAGATACAGAAAATTGGTACCAGGAGTGGAGTGTTGCTATGAAGATACCTAAAAATGTGGAAGCAACATTGGATCTGGGTAATGGTCAGAGGGTGGAACAATGGTTGGAGGGTTCAGAAGAAGATAGGGAGATGAGGGAAGGTTTGAAACTTCCTAGAGACCTGTCAAATGATTGTGAAAAAAATGCTGATAGTGATACGGAGAGTGAAGTCCAGGCTGAGGAGGTCTCAGATGAAGATGAGGAATTTTTGTGAACTGGAGTAAAGGTCACTCTTGCTATGCTTTAGCAAAGAGAATGGTGGCACTGTATTCCTGCTCTAGGGATCTGTGGAAATTTAAACTTGGGAGAGATGATTCAGAGTACCTCTTGGAAGATATTTCTAGCAACCAAATGTTCAAGATGTGACCTGACTGCTTCTAACAGTATAGGCTCATATTTGTGAGAAAAGAGATTATCTGAAACAGGAACTTGTTCTTGAAAAGGAAGCAGAGCATAAAAGTTTGGAAAATTTGCAGCCTGACCATGTGGTAGAAAAGAAAAATCCATATTCTGGGATGAAATTCAAGCCTGCTTCAGAAATTTGCATGAGTAAAGAGGAACTGAACGCTAATAGCCAAGACAATGAGAAACATGCCTGTAAGGCATTTCAGAGACCTTTGTGGTTGCCCCTCCTATTACAGGACTGGCCTAGGATGGAAGAATGGTTCATGGGCCAGGCCTATGGCCCTGTGTCCTGGCACAACCTCAGCACACTGCCCTCTGCATACCAGTCCCTCCAGCTCTAGCAATAGCTAAAAGGGACCCAGATAAATCTCAGGCTTCTGCTTCAGAGGGTGCAAGCCAGAAGTCACCAAGGCTTCCAGGTGGTATTAGGTCTGTGGGTGCACAGAGGGCAAGAGTTGAGAGTTGGAAGCCTCCACCTAGATTTTAGATGGTGTATGGAAATGCCTGGATGTTCATCTGCTGCAAGGGTGGAGCCCTCATGGAGAACTTTTTCCAAGGCAGCACTGTGGAGAAATGTGGGGTTGGAGCCCCCACATAGAGTCTCCACTAGGGCACTGGCTAGTGGAAGTGTAAGAGAGCCACCATCCTCAAGACCCCAGAATGACAGATTTGACAGCTTGCATTGTGTGCCTGAAAAAGCTTCAGGCAGTCAGTGCCAGATTGTGGAAGCAGTGGTGGGGGCTATATCCTTCAAAGTCATGGAGGTGGACTGCCCAAGGTCTTGGGGGCCCACCCCTTTTTTCTTTGAGAAAAATAATCTCCGTTGACTCCATGTCTTACATTCAGGGCAGCAGATATAAGTGGGCAAGCAAATCTGTCTTTATTGCAGCCAGGCCTTCTCTTTTTAGGCCTTTCCCAGATCTAAGAGAGATTGAGAGTCTGACATCTTTAGAAGTCAAAATAAACAAACAACAACAAAAACATTCACCATCTACTCTGAGAGCTACTACCTGAGTGGCTTCATCTATATACAAAGCCACCTTTGCAACCCAAACCTCTTCATTTCTCACTCCCATAACTTATCTTGCCACTAAAACTTGTTTCTGGCCATGACTTGAGGCCTTTTTCTTTCTATAACCTCAAGATGTACAGATGCTTCTGTACCTTACTATGGAGCTGGGTTCTCATTCTGAAGGCTCCAGTGTATGAATGTTAAATAAATTTGTATTCCTTTCCTCCTATTAATGCATCTGCCTCTTACCAGTGATTTTTCAGTGAAACTTTAGGGGCCAAAGGGCTTGGCCCCCACAATGATCTATATAGAAAATCCAGATGAACCTACAAAAGGCTACTAGAACAAAGATACGATTTTTGCATAGCTGCAAGATACAAGTTTAACAAATAGAAATCAGTTATATTACTAAAAACTAACAACAGGAATCAGAAATTAGAATTAATATAGAAATTCTACTGATAACAGCATCAAAAAATATGAAATTCTTAGGGATAAATCTGACAAAAGATGTACAAGATTTTTACACAGAAATCTACAACTAATACTTAGATAAATAATTGAATAAATAAATATGTGAAGAGAGAAATATACTGTGCTTGTGGGTCAATATTGTAAAGATATCAATTCTCCCCAATTTGAAATATACATTAAATGCAAGCGGACATTTTGTTTTCATTGTCAAGATATATATATATTTGTATAGAAGGCTGGTCTGGACCTCCTGACCCCAACCAGTCCTCCTACCTCAGCTTTCCAAAGTGTTGCTATTACAGGGGTGAGCTACTAGCTGGGCTTCCTGAGATATTTTGTAGAAGTACACAAGGTAATTTAAAAATTCATATGGAAATGCAAAAGAACTGTAGTGTTCAAAGAAAATGTTAAAAAGAACAAAGAAGGATAAGAATATCTGTTTTTAAAACCTATAATATAGCTACTGTAATCAAGATTATTGATATTGACATATATGTAAATAGATCAGTAGAAAAGAATATAGAAATTGACTCACACATACATGGAGAACTGATTTTTGAAAACAATGCAAAGGCAATCCTGTGGATAATGGACAGTTATCACAAGAAATGTGATAAAACCATTGGAGAAAATATTGCTTTTTTAATTAACACAATCCTTATTGTATAACATATACAATATTTAACACAACATAGACCTTATCTAAATATAAAACCAAATTTGATAATTATTTTAATAGAAAAAATAGGATTAACTTTTGTGATCAAGATTTAGATGATGATTTTTTTTTTTAATTTTTATTTTATTATTATGATTATGTATTGAGAGAGAGTCTCACTCTGTCAGCCAGTCTGGAGTGCAGTGGTGCAATCTTAGCTTACTGCAACTTCTGCCTCCTGGGTTCAAGCGATTTTCATGCCTCAGCCTCTCGAGTAGCTGGGATCACAGGTGCACACCACCATGCCCGGCTAATTTTTCTCTTTTAAGTAGAGATGGGGTTCACCATTTTGGCCAGGCTGGTCTTGAACTCCTGACCTCAAGTGATCCATCTGCCTTGGCCTCCCAAAGTGCTGGGATTACAGGAGTGAGCCACCACAATGGACCTAGATGAGTTTTTAGATATTATACAAATAGCAGGATTTATAAGGGAATAAATTAATAAACTGGTTTTTATCAAAATATGTGTGTATTCTTTGAAAATCATTATTAAAAGAATATAGACAAGTTATAAACTGGAAAATAAATATTTTTAAATAAATATATGTGATAAAATGCTTGTATCTAGAATATATAAAGAACTCTTGGATGGGCACAGTGGCTCATGCCTGTAATCCTGGCACTTTGGGAGCTCCAGGTGGAGGATCACTTGAGTCCTGGAGTTCTAGACCAGGCTGGACAACATGGCGAGACCCCATCTCTACAGAAAATTTAAAAATTAGCTAGGCATGGTGCTATACACCTGTAGTCCCAGCTACTTAGGAGGCTAAGGCAGGACCATCACTTCAGCCCTGGAATTAAAGGCAGCAGTGAGCCATGATTAAGCCACTGCACTCCAGCCTGGGGCTGGGTGACAAAGTGAAACCCCGTCTTAAAAAAAAAAAAAAAAAAGGAGGAGCTCTCAACTGAATGAGAAACAAACAACTCACTAAGAAATTAGTTAAGAGGAAATATAGCTAGCAAATCAACACATGGTGGAGTTTATTAGGCTTGATTGTGTGGCTTGATTGGGCCAATAACATGCAAAAATGCACATGAAAACAAAAATTAAAGGAGAGATCTTCCAAAATAAAGATTTCTCTTTTAGCCTTATAGGTGAGAAATAACATGGAACAGAGCTGTAGATACTTAGTCAGATTCATCAACATGTAATACTTGTGCCAACATATGTAACAAACCTGCACGTTATGCACATGTACCCTAGAACTTAATGTATAATAATAAAAAAAAATTAAAAAAACAAAACAAAACAACAAAAAACATGTAATAAGAATGAGAAATTAACTTTGTTACCCAGTGAGGTTTGGGGCATATTCGTTACTCTGCAAATACACCTAATATAAGGAGTCCGTATTTTAATTTGACATTCATTTCCTCTAGTATAATGGCTCTCAACCAGGAATGATTTTGTTCACCAGGGGACATTTGCTAACACCTGGAATTGTTTTTGGTTGCCACAACTGGAGATATGTTATTGCCATCTAGTGTTAGAGGCCAGGGATGCAGCTACAATGCCCAGAGGCATCTCTCAGGGCAATAATTCCGCCCAAAATGTGAAAAATGCTGAGGGTACACTGCTTTAGTGGATGCTGGTTGTCCAGACAGACCCCCATTATTGGCTGATGCATTCATGCTCTAGCTGCCATGAGCATTAGCTGATAATGATGCTTCTTAATGGCTCTCTTCTCCAGATAATTGAACCTAGATAAATTGGAACCACCTTCCAGGAAGGCTACATACCACATTATCCCATCCCACCTCAGATAATGTCCAATAACTGCCTAATACATGAGTACAAATTGTCTTTCCTTTTTCTCATCTCAAGTGGGAAGGAACTCTGTGGGTGTTTATCTTTAGCTGACACTGAATTCTTAGATTTTTCTATTGTCCCATTATGCCCCTTGCTCTCCTTCCCTTGAGAATACTCCCACAATAAATCACTTCATCAGGAATATCTTCTTCAGGTTCTTCTAAAGAATTTGATGTAGGAGCATGTTGTATGCCCCTGGGAAGCAGATTCAAAAAATAGAATTCTGGAGATTAATCACTTTCACGTCAGATGGTAATGAGGACTTCAACACTGGTAGTAGAGAACTAACAGTTGCTGCTATGCTTTTTATTGAGATTGCTAAGACCTTCATCTCTAGTGAACTGATGTAGGTTGAAGGGGACGTGTACTAACACATGCATTTTCTCTGGCATTTTAGAGTTTGGAGCAAATAGTATCTATAAGAACCATAGAATTATATGGTTACTGTGAATTGTCATTGATTTAATGAAATGAGGAAATGATAGATCACGTTCTATTAATATACATCTAAAAGCAATGGGAGAGTCACAGCGCCTGCTTGGAAGTATTAAAAATGGCCCTCATATCTGGTAGGAGAGAGAAAACAGACACAAATTTAGGCACAGGTCTTCACTGAAAGAGACGAAAACTTTGCAAAATTCTGAATTTCAACCTAGACAGATCTGCTACTTCAAAATCAGGGCCCTAACAATGTAGCAGTGGAACCATAAGGCTTAGGATATAGATATATGTGCAGCTGCTTTTGAGAATGTTAAATGTTCAGATTCCCTTGTACCAAAAAGGAATATTATTTTCTAAACAGAATTTTTTCAGCCAAAAAGTACTTATATAATAAAAAATAAAAGCTTTTAAGCTCCAAGTTTGTTAAATTGTTTAAACACCCTATTTCAACTTCCATAGTAAAATTCAGTTTATTAGTTACTTTAGTGACATGGCTAATTTATGAATTGGTTCATTAATTTGTTTATGAATTTATAATTAATTGATTCAATTTTGATATGAAGGAAATGAAGTTGCAGAGCTGAATATATGCATTTTCTTTAGAGAAAATTATGAGTTATTGCAAATTTAAAATATTTGAAAAGTCATTCAATTGATTAGAACACAAAGATATAGTGTAGTCTACAAATATTTTTAAATATAGTTAAAAACACCTCCCATTAATAACCTACAGGTCAGGTTTGGCAGGCTTCCAAAACAACCTGCCTGCAGGAGGTCTTATGATTAATTCATGGCTTAAATCCTGTTCCTGAATAAATAATCTTATTGTGAATTCCTCAAACTGTTGATGTACTGATTAATAAATAACCTACTGACATTGAAAATGATTCTTATTTGTTTCTGGATTATGAAGTTTTACTGATTTGTGTCTGAATCATGAAGTTTTACTGAATGTCTTGCACATAGAACATTTTATCCTGTATGTTGTAATTTGTAGCCAAGGATTCTAACCTCTGTATTGTGCCCTTCAATAAACAGGACAACTACATTCTAAGAAGTCCTCCTTCCTTCTTCTAAACTTTTCCATTGATATGGCTTGGCTGTATCTCTACCCAAATCTCAAACCGTATCTCCCATAATTCCCATGTGTCATGGCGAGATCTGGTGGGAGGTAATTGAATCATGGGGGTGGTTCTTTCCCATGCTGTTCTTGTGACAGTGAATAAGTCTCATGAGATCTGATGGTTTTATAAAGGGGAGCTGCCCTGCACATGCTCTCTTTCTTGCCTGCTGCTAAGTAAGACCTGAGTTTGCTCCTCCTCACCTTCTGCTGTGACTCCCCTGCACATGCTCTCTTTCTTGCCTGCTGCTAAGTAAGACCTGAGTTTGCTCCTCCTCACTTTCTGCTGTGATTCTGAGGTCTCCCTAGCCATGTGAAACTGTGAGTTCATTAAACCTCTTTCTCTTAATAAATTACTCAATCTCAGGTATGTCTTTATTAGCATTATGAGAACAGACTAATACAACTATAAAAGTCTTGCAACTTGCAGCAGACTCTGAAACAGTTCCAACTTTTTTGGTGTTTTTTCCAGGTCAGTCCTCACATTTGGAATCCAACAAACCTTTATCAAATTATTTCTGCCTCAACACCCTTAATTTTCATCAATGTTACCTATATTAGTAATTGTCTGCTTCATAAAATATTAGCTCAGAATTTAGTTGTTAAAAAACTGCATGTACTACCTCACTGTTTTTATATGTAAGTAATTAAGTGGCGCTTCAGTGGATTCTCTGCTTCAAAATCCACTCCCTTACTTTCATTGTCTGTTACAGCAGCTACCTACTCTAATATTAAAATGGCATCTCTCATATATTGCTGTGTAACAAATTAACCCAAATCTCTTCTTCAGGTGTCAAATAGGGCTGTAAACATCCTAAGGCTGCACTGGAAAAGAATCTGCTTTCAAGTTCACTCCACTAGTTGTTGGTAATGTTTATTTCCTTGCTGGCTGATGGCCAGAGGCTTCCCTCACCACTTATAATATGGCAGCTGGCTTCACTGAAGATCACGAGAGATACAAGAGAGACAGCGATTAGAGTAAGTTAAAACAGGACAGAGACACAATGCTTTGCTTCCAGATCTTAGAGGTACTATCTCATTATTTTTACCATATTATGGCATAATTACCAAGAGGAACAAATATTGGGTGGAAGTTCAGAATCTGCCTACCACAGTTTTCCTCTGACAACGAATAATTTATGCCCCTTCCACCTGAAAAAGCCATTCAGTTCCTCTCAAACTCCTACAAAATTAGTATCCCATCACATTATGTTGAAGTCTACCATCTCATCATCTAATCCAGTTGTGGATAAATTTCCTATACCAGAATTTGTTTAATTTTTTTAAATCTGTGAAAATGAAGAAACAAAGAGACAAGTTATTTGACCCTCCAAATCTCACCCCCATTTAATACACAATGGTTAATTATATATAACTGCTATAAACACACTTCTGTTCAAAATTGGAGAAAAATAGAAGGTAAAGGGAACTGGTCTTCTAAAGCAATTGTGAAATCCATCTGAACAAATGTTGAAAATTTGACTAGGTTTCAAGGCCTCTGGATAATTCACCATGACTCTTGCTTGGCTCTGCCCTCTGGGCTCTTCTAACAGCCCTCCTAGTCATCTCTTCTTTTTCATGCATGAGTTTGTAGCTCACTAGGTGCTGACTCAGCTCCCTGCCAGTAGAAAGTTGGTGGTGCAAAAGCCTTTTTAATTCTGTAATCAGCTTTCTCCCTTTCAGTCCAAGCTGACTGTGTTTCAGCAGATACGGTTTTCTCAAAAACTTTATGGCCTTCTGAAATATCATTGGGGTTTATTCCATTAAATAAAATCTACAGCTACAAATATTTTCTAGGTAATCTCTTCTTCATTTTGAGATTATGCTGAGATGACTAAGAAATGAAACTCTTGTTTCTTACCCTCTGTTTGATTCAAAGTATCTGTGAAGCACACTTTTAGCCTTTTTAAGAGCCCTTTGTATGACTGTGACCTTATCTTTTGGAACAAAAGATTATGTAGTCATAATTTTGGATTGTCTAAACCACATTGTCATGGTGGCTCAAAAGCCATTTCTTAATTTTAGCATCTTTTCTTTTCTGGAGAAGATAAGTTTCAAATCATCAAGCTCTGACCCTTCTTCATTTAAAAGTTATTTCATACTTTTACATTTTTCTACTCACATTATGAAACACTTTCAACTCTCTTTGGATCTCTTTTGCTACATCATCAAGGTTTTCAGGCAATGTTTTGATTTCCACGTAACTGCAGAGGACAGTGTTGCAGATGTTTGTTTGTTTGTTTGATTTTTTCCTGCAGCCACATAGCAAAGACACCCATTACTTCAGTTTTCAACAACATGTTTTTTACTTTATTTAGAACTCTTGCTGTCAGAGTTTGCAAAGTCCAGATTTCTTTTAACAGTCTGTCCACAGCAAGTTAGTGATTCTCTAACATGCTCCTCAAAATCATTCCAGTATTTGCCAGCTGCCAAGTTCAAGGCATGTTTTAGTGTTTGTTATTGCACCACCCTACATTCAGTATCAAAATGACTTTTGTTATCTATTGTTGTGTAACAAATTACCACTAAACTTAGTAGTATTAACCCACAACATGTATTACCTCACAGTTTTTCTAGGTCAGGAATTCAGCTGCAGCTTAACTGGGTTTTCTGATTCAAGCTGTCTAAAGACTAATTTTGAAATCAGCCAGGACTTTGGTCATCTCAAGGTTCAACTACTACTAAATAATCCACTTTGAAGCTCATTCAAATGGTTGTTGACGGAATTCAATTCTTCACAAGCTGCTTGTTTGAGGCCACCTTCAGCTACTGGTGTGGGATTTTTAATATGCAGCTCACTGTAAAGTAGACAATCTGATAGATCAAGGAAGAGTGAAAAGAGTGTGAGCAAAACTAAAGTCACAGTCTTCTGGGAATTTATGTTAGAAGTGTCATCCCATCTCTTTTACTGTATTTTATTTGTTAGAAGCAAATGAATGGGTCCAGGCCACGCAAGGGGTCATATAAGGCCATGAAATAAGGATCACTGGGAACCATTTCAGGAGCTACCAAATAAAAATACCATGAAAACTTTGTCTGTAAATTGTTTAGAGAAAGCAGACATTTTTTTATTATCCCATGGAGTTATAGAGCGATGTGATAAATAGTTGTTCAAAGGAAGCCATCTATAATCATGAAACTAATAATTCATTAATGTATTTATTGCTTGATTATCTTTCTAGTGATAAAAAAAAAAAGCAGACAATGTGAGACTGATGAGTAGAACTTAGCTTCCAAATGTATTGAGATTTTGAATGAAAGAGAGAGGACATTTAGAATGTATAGAGATCCAAGGTTATTTGATTTCATGAAATACCAAAGCAAATTTTACTCTCACCACTCAACTTTTACTTTCCATTCCCCAAAAGACAGAGCTTCAATTCCTGTTAAGATGAAAGATAAAGCCATCAATCAAGTAATCCCAGGCCTTTCCTTATCTGGAAAAATTGTTTTAACCATTTTACTTCTTTACCATTGTTTGAGTGGTAGTATATGTGAAATAGTTTTATAGATACATAAAAATGATAAAGTGAAAGATTCGGAAATATTTTTATTTGTATTAAGTCTGAACACATACACTGAAAGGATACACAATAACTTTTGAAATTCTGAATATTTATCCAGAGAAGGGAAAGAGGGAAGTAAAAGGTATAAAGAATGTTTGTTTTATGTTTCTGCACAAGTAGGGACCTCTGAGAAAATATTACTGAAATTTGATGCCTGGACAAAAAGATAAGCTTTAGATGTTAATTGTAACTGAATTGGCAGTGAAAACTCCAGAGAGAGGTTATGCGTTACATTTCAAGGAAGGAAGAATACTGGATCTATAAAGTCTTTCTTTGGTTTTAACTTTGGAGATGTTGGTTTTATTTTTCCCCTGAAGAGATTTATTTCCTTTCCTAAATGTGAGAACTCATGATTCTTCTCATTACATTTTCAAGGGTACTCTTACAGATGATAAGAGTGACAGCTGCCTTTCTGTCCTCTGTATTATGAAGATTCAGTTTTCTGAGATTTCCTTGACAACAGCAGACCACCTTAGTGTAGGAAGACATCTGGTTCTCATTGTGTCACTCCAAGGGTAAGAAGAGGGGCAAAAGGAAATCAGTGCAATTACTCACTATAAGTAAATGACAATCTCTTTTGCTTCAGAGACTTTATGTTTGAATTTAGAATTGGTATGGTTTGGCTCTGTGTCCCCACCTAAATCTCATCTTGAATTGAGGCGATTTGATCATAAGAGTAGTTTCCCTCATGTTATTCTCCTAATAGTGAGTGAGTTCTCACGAGATCTGATGATTTTATGTGTCAGTTCCCCCTGCATTCTTTCTCTCAGCTGCTGCCATGTAAGATGTGCCTTACTTCCCTTTTACCTTCTACCATGATTGTAAATTGCCTAAGGCATCTCCAGCCATGTGGAACTGTGAGTGAATTAAATCTCTTTTCTTCATAAATTACTCATTCTCAGGTATTCTTTACAGCAGTATGAAAATGAACTGATACAAGGATAATATTAATAAATATATGAATATGTTCAGACAGAGGTATACATAGGCATTTCAACTGTATCTGTGTTATTTTTTATTTTTACAAAATGAAACCTGAAATAGATAAAACTAAATATTAACATGTTTAAAATCCATTGGGTATACAGTGATTGCTACATAGCCTCATGATTTTAAAATTAGCAAATAAAAAATAATTTTGGCCAACATTTGGGTAGTGTTCACAGGGGAAAAACGATATATTAAAGAAAGTTTTGACCTTCACACATATTCTTTCACAGTGGATATATCAAGGCACTAATTTTAGTCCAAAGTATATAAGAGAGTTGTCTGCTTTTCAAGGGAGCAAGATGAACTGCTTTATACTTACAGCCTTCTGGGAAATAATTCACATAGTAGTTAATATTCTGATTGAGGACAGCTTTCTTAAAAGACTATAATTTTAATTAATAAATGCTTTTTATGAAATGATTACTCTTTTCTAAACAAGTATGATTTTTTTAAAAAAAACCTATTCTTATAATTAATTTTAAAAGTTTCAAATAGATGACTTTGGCTGTAAGGATAATATTGTCTTATAAAACTGGAAGAGAGTTCAAGTGAGTATGCACTCAGGCAATTTATATGTCACATAATGCTCATGAAATTAAAAAATCCTTATTAAATAACTATAAGTGATTATAGGCTTCCATTTGTAGCAGATGACCATGCTGATTTCCAAATGGGAACTTCTCCAGATTGAGAGAACTGCCCTTGAATAGTTTAATTACTAATCATGTAGCCATAGTCTATCTATTAATTACTTGAACTGCTCCCAAATCGTATCACCAGTCATTATTTTTAATTTTAATATGATTGGAGATTTACCTATGGGGATCAATTAAAGGAAAAGAAAAATTTAATCACATAGCTCATTGATTCTTAAGTCAGTGGTCAGCATACCCAGTGAATCCTTAACTAACACATTCAGGAATGATAGAATATGAAAGTATATTTGAATCACCAGGAAGAAATCAAGATACATATAGTACAGTAGTCACAGTGTGTGGCTCAGTGATGTAATTGGGGATGTGGAATCTTTTTATAAATTTATTCTACTTCAGTGTGCTAGCATTTATTCACATGGTTAACATCTGATGGTCTCCTGGTGGCATTTTCCTTTGCTGCTTTAAATCTTGCATTTGTAGCGGAGCAAGATGGCCGAATAGGAACAGCTCCAGTCTCCAACTCCCAGCGCGAGCGACACAGAAGACCGGTGATTTCTGCATTTTCAACTGAGGTACTGGGGTCATCTCACTAGGGAGTGCCGGACAATCGGTGCTGGTCAGCTGCTGCAGCCTGACCAGCGAGAGCTGAAGCAGGGCGAGGCATCGCCTCACCTGGAAGCGCAAGGGGGAAGGGGATCCGTTTTCCTAGCCAGGGGAACTGAGACACACAACACCTGGAAAATCGGGTAACTCCCACCCCAATACTGCGCTGTAAGCATACAGGCAC
>NW_016803633.1:1010373-1030086 GCF_001698545.2 Rhinopithecus bieti | reverse complement strand
GAGGGATTGCATTGGGGAGTTATACATGATATAAATGATGAATTGATGGGTGCTGACGAGTTGATGGGTGCAGCACACCAACATGGCATAAGTATACATATGTAACAAACCTGCAGGTTATGCACATGTACCCTAGAACTTAAAGTATAATAAAAAAAAAAAAAAAAAAAATCTTGCATTTGTATTACAGGTAGAAAGATAATTGAAAAGGGAGGCAAGTGATTCTTGAACCAAAATTGAAGGGTAAAACTTTCTAAATATCCTGTTTAACTTCATTAGTCATAAATATGTTACCTGATTTCCCTAGCTGTAAGGGAATCTGAGAAAGATAATATTTTTGACTGAGAATATTGTTGCATTGTGCAAATTTGGGGTTCTATTATTAAGGAAGAGGAGGAAATTAACATTGGATAAGCAATACAAAATAAAATATCTTCTCTGAGTCATGGTAAATTTGGATTATAGAAAATAAATCTCATTTTGAAAGTTACAAAAATCTTTGGAAGGAAGGCCTCGAGAATGTACTCAGGGAAGACACAGGTGCTGAGCTGAAGCAGGAGAAAGCTGGGAACCCTGCATGGGGTTACTCTGTACCAGGACTTGTTCCTGGCCCCCAATGACTCCACAGGAAGGGGTGCATTGAGTAGACATGGAGGGTCTCAATCTCACCACAGACATCTGGAATTCTCGCAGGAGGAGACCCCACAACTCCTAGGGACACTTGAGCTGGCAGGTAAAGCAGCTTAGAGAGATGGTAGGAGCAGAACTCTAGTTGGTGCAGAGCGCAGCGTGTTTGGTGTGGGAACATCTGCAGGGGAGCAAAACAAGGGATGCCCATTCCCCAAGGCTGGCCTTGTCCCCCTAGAAGACTTTAGCCTTAGAGGAACTGTTGGAACTAAACAGAGTAGAATGATCTTGCCCATCAGACAGGGCCAGTCCTACCTCCTGAGTTCACACTCCCTGTGTTGGCCTCACTTGAGGAACCAGCCTGGTCATGCCTTCTTGCACAGCAGCCTGGGATGCCCAGGTGGAGTGCTTCTCATGGACCCTCATCATAGCTTCTGTGCTGGCAGATCATGCCTGACCCTTATAGAGCTCCAATAAAGTGGTCCCCACTGACACACACCAGCCTACCCGCACCATTCTCCTATCGCAGCCTCCCCTGTGTCACTTTGCCAGCACACACTCACCAACGGCCAGCCCCTACATCGCTTTGCAGGCATGCATGCATGTAGGCAGACCTCACCTTCTCTTTCCTGCTAGTGCGTGTATACATGTGTACCCCACAGTGCCACTGCTGCCGACATAAGCACACTCCGCCCATCCCCGCCACACTTCCGTTGCCAGCATGAACACACTCAGAGTAGAGCAGCACCGTCCTCCGCCCTGGGTCACTATTGCTGCTGGTGTGAACACAGAGGCTGCTGGCCCTGTGCTTGCCGGCGCCCCGCTCCCACATTGACGCTGCTGCTGCCCCCCAAAAACGAATATGGATGCCAGCAGCCCTGCCTCCCCCGCACTGTGTCGCCACCACTGCAAAAGCCCGCCTGCACGGAGGCCGGCACACTTAGGCTTGCTCAGTGACCCGCCGCAGCCAACAAATATGCACCCAGCAGTGCTGCCACTGCTGCTGAAACTTGTAAACAACTACGGGTCCTGCTGTCACGGCCCAACAAACCATTTTGGCTGGCACCACCCATCCGTATTGTGATCAATGGTTCCGGAGCGCATACCCTTTCCAGTGCAGTAGGTTCCTAATGGAGGGACCAGAGAAAAAAGCTGGGAGCCTGACACCAGCTGCCAGAAATAGAGAACAGAGCCCAAGAGTACTGAGCTAAGCCTTGGTCCCCAAAAATCTTCCAGAAACGCAACCAGTTGACTGAACCCACCTTATACAACAAACAAACCCCAGGAACATCAAAGATAAAAGAAAAATAAAATCCATCCAAAGGGCAGCAACTTCAAAGATTGAAGGATCATGAGCGAGCGAGAGAGAGAGAGAGAGAGAGAGAGAGAGAGAGAGAGAGAGAGAGAATCAGAGCAAGAACTCTGGCTACACAAAAAGCCAGACTGGCTTCTTACCTCCAAACCACCACACTAGTTCCCAGTATGGTTCTTAGCCAGGCTGAAATGGCTGAAATGGCAGAAATAGAATTCAGAATATGAATAGGAACAAAGATCTCGAGATTTAGGAAAAATTATTCCTTATCCAACTTTCCACTTTGTATCTTTTAATTGGGACATTTAGCCCATTTATATTCAAGGTTAGTATTGACAGGTGTAGATTTGACCTTGTCATCATTTAGTTAGCTTGTTATTATGCACACTTGTTTTTGTGGTTGCTTTCTAGTGTCACTGACCTATGCACTTAAACGTGTTTTTGTAGTGGCTGGCAATGGTCTTTCATTTCCATATTAACACTCCCTTTCCGACCTCTTGTAAGGCTGGTCTAGTGGTAATGAATTCTCTTAGCACTTATTTGAAAGAATTTTATTTCTCCTTCTCTTAGAATATGAAATTCTTAGGTGGAAATTCTTTGTTTATTTTTTTTTTTAAGAATACTAAATATAGGTCCTCAACCTCTTCTGGCTTGTAAGGATTCTGCTGAAAGCTATGCTGTTAGCCTGATGGGATTCCCTTTGCTGGTGATCTGCCCCTTCCCTCTAGCTGGCTTTAGCATTATTCCATTCATTTTGATGTTGGAGAATCTGATGACTATGTGTCTTGAGAATGGTTTCCTGTACAGCAATTCATAAGGATTCTCTGCATTTCCTGAATTTGAATGTTGATCTCTGTAGTGAGGTTAGGGAAATTTTCATAGATGATATCCTGAAATATGCTTTTCAAGTTCCTTGCACTCTCTTCCTCTCTTTGAAGGACACCTATGATTTGTAGATTTGGTCTCTGTACATAATCCCTTTTTTCTTAGAGGTTTTGTTCATTCTTCCTTATTGTTTTTTTCTTTTTGTCTGACTCAGTTATTTCAGAGAGCTGGTGAGATTATTTCCTCAGCTTGATCAATCCTGCTGTTAATACTTGCAAGTGTATTCTGAGATTTTTGAAGTGAGTTTTTCAGCTTTATCAGATTAGTTTGGTTCTTCTTTAAAATGTCTATTTTGTCTCTCATCTCCTGTATCATTTTACTGTATTCTTTAGAATTAGTATTTTATGTGCTAAATAATTATAAACACAAACTATACAATGGGAATTATCACCCCTAGCACATGTAAGAAAACTGATAAAAAAAAATTTACTCATGGCAATTTAGCTACTAAGTAAGGAATTAGGGAACTAAAACTAGGTATTGAATCCCCTACCCTTAATGTTCTCATTTGTACAATGGAGAAATTAACAGTGCACAATTTATACTGATGTGGAAGGGATTAAAATAAAGGCATGCATGAAAAGATCTAAAATTGTAAATTCTCAGTAAACTTCAGCTATTATTCCGTTCAGCCACTTGCCATATTTTTTGCCATATTTTTTAATTGTTCTCAAAAACACTAATGTGTCTACATTAGCCTTTTCACATATATTTAACTCTATACCTGACCACTTAAAAACATTCTAGCTTTTCATAAGTATATTTAAAAATAGATTTATTAAAGCTTTAAGATCATTCAGCTAAGCACACAAAGGAGAAGAACTACAAAACGTCATTTTGCTATAGATAAATTAAAAATAAAATAGTTTCTCCCTCCTATTTTTTTTTTTTTTTGGGCTAAAGTGCCAAAAAGCATAAAGCTATTTTTTAACAGGTCTTCAGTAATGCGAAAACTGACTTATTACACTTCTACAATAACCAGTAAAATTAATAGGCCAGAAACTGATACTCCAAAATATGATGCTTTGACACATTGAACTGAAGAAGCCTTAGGTCTCTGTGACATCGCCCTAACTACCCCTCTCCAGTGCCCAGTCCTCTGTCTCTCCCAAAGCATGCGATGAAATTGTTCTCTGAAGTTCCCTTATCTACCTAAAGTCCCTACCTACCAAAGAAGAAACAATTACTTCTGGTTCCTTCCTTGAGTTTTCATTAACTGAATTCATATCACAGAAAGAACAACTTGAAGTTTGTAAACACACCTGGTAAGTCCTGTCACAAACAATGGTTTGCTGCAGGCCCAACCACACTTTGCCCCAGACCATTCTATATTCTTCAAGCTGATTGAATTCCCATAATAATCATTTACTACCCCTACAAAATCATCCTCACTTCCCCATCTTCCTTTCTCCTAAGAGAACAGTATATATGTGTCACCCATCACGTGGTGAGGTAATCTCTGTGATTCCTCACCCCACACTGTGCATGCTAATAAATGTCTATGCCATTTCTCCTATTAATCTGCCTTTTGTCAGTTGATTTTTCAGTGAACCATCTGAGAATGAACAGAAACTTTTCCCTTTGCCCCCACATTAAATATTCACAATAGCCAATAAAATAAACAGGTCAGTTGTTTCCATTTTTATTTTTTAGAAAAAAATTAAAACTGTACATGACTAAATAATTGCCTAATTCAGAAGTCTTATAAACTGACAAAGGAGAGACCAGAAACCAGTCTACTGACACTAAATTCTAAATTCAGTGCTTTAAATATAGCTTGCAGTAAAAACTTGATAACTCACCTGTGTCTTCCTATTGATTCAGAAATTATGAAAATGAACACTCATTCAAATGTATAAAAATAAGAATATATTCTCTTTTCTCTGAGTATTTGAATATTCTAATTGTTCATTTGAATACAAAGTACCTTTTGCACAAAAAAAGACTTCACTTTTAACTTTTATATGTTGAAAACAGAAAAACACAGGTCAATAAAAGGTTAGTCAGAGATTTCAAACTCTTAGTTCAAATATTGCTTCTTCAATTGATTTGCTTAATTGCCTCAGGGAAATAGTCTAACATATTTGTATTTGTTTCCTCATTTGTAAAATGGGGAGTAAACTGTTTATTTTCTTACCGCACATGGGTATTATATGAAATCATTAGTTAGCCATAATTAGCAGGTAAATAAATGTTCAGATTTGCTAGTTACTTCTATAAATTAGATAATTGACTGGTGAAACTTACTAACATTTACTAAAAGAATTGACAGAAAAAAATTAACAGGTTTATTGTAAGTTATTTTAGTAAATTTAAACTTTATTTACCAAAATAAATAAGTACCAAGTTTCATTTGCTCTTAAGAAATAATTTTCTTTGGTATTTCTAGTGAGCTTTATAAAGATCATAATAAAAAATTATTAGAATTTTTTATTACAAACACTTATATGTAATCGTGGAATATTAACTTGTGGTACTAAAATATACGTTACATTTTCTAGAATTCTATATCTTATGTTTAACTCTCTTCTTTATACATGATATTCATTAAAGTATACAAAATATAAATATACAGGTTATAAGCTAAAGCTCAGTAAGTCATGAGAAAGTGAATACACACCATGTTAATGAGTCAAAAAATAAAACCTTTTTAAATCACTCTCAAACCTCTTTTTAATCCACATTACCCACTTCTTTCCCAGAGTAGAATTGCTAGATAAAATACAAAATGTGGTTTTGTTATATACCTGAACAAATTTTTGTTGTTTATCTGAAATTGAAATTTAACTGAGCATCCTGCATTATTTCTTCTAAATTTTAAAACTCCCTCTTCTTCTTAATTATAACATAAATTTTTTTCCCTTAAAGATTTTATGTACAATGAAATAAATATAATGTGAACACTTCTGTGTCTGATTTCTTTTACTCGTCATTATGCCTTTGAGCTTTATCTATTGTACTTTCATTAATGTAGTGTATTCTATTTGTCTGAATATTTTCCAGTATTGTCTTCATTATATTGTTCATGAGCATTTAAACAGAACCAAGTCAGCACAACCATAATTAATGCAGAATTAATGTTGTTGTACCTATCCCTTGGTGCTTATGTAGATGCACTTTTATTGACCATATATTTTGAAATGAAATTGCCATACCATGAAGAATACATATATTCAAATTTAGTCAAAATTTCCAAAGATTTATCCAGAATAGCTGTGCCAACTTATATTCCTAATAAAAGAATATAGAGTATTTATTCCTTAATATTCTTGCCAACACTTGATATTATCAGTCTTAACTTTAACCATCCTGGTAGGAGTAAAGTGGTATTATTGCCCCATGACTTCAATTTGCATTTCTCTGATTTCTAGTAAGGCTGAGAACAGACACATATGGTTTAAGGCTACATGAATGTCCCTTGTGTTAAGTGCCTCTTCAAATGTACTGTCTGTATTTTCTATTTTTATGACTTTCTTTTATAAAAGGGCTTATGCTAAGTAGATTTTTCTTTAAATACCTGTTTATTGTAGCTTCATAGAAAACTGATACTTGTATAACAGGTTCTACATCCTTTCTTTGTATTTTCCTTGAGATTTTTTATTTTCTTTTGCTGGTTTTCAATTACACATTTTATGTAAACACTTCCTGGATATTGTTAAGGGTTGTTAATAAATATATAAATTAGGAATAAATTGACATTATTAACAGCATTTTAGTCAATGACATAGTAATAATCTTCATTTATTTAAGTCTTAACAGCAGGCAGAAAAATGGCCAATTACTGATATCCACACCCTAATTCCTGGAATAAAAGAATAGATTAGTTTTTGTGGCAAAAGGTCTTTTGCTGATGTAATGAATTTAAGGATCTTGAGATGGAGGGATTATTTTAGATTATGAATGTGGCTCCGATATAATCAGGATTCTTATAAGAGGGAGGGAAGAAGATCAAGGTCAAAGAGAAGATGCTACACTGCTGTTTTTAAAAATGAAAGTTGGAGCCATAAGTCAAAAAATTAAAGAAGCGTCTAGCAGCTAGAAAAGGCAAGAAAATTTACGGACCCCTAGAACCTACAGAATTAACAAAGTCATGTCAATATCTTGAATTTTAGACTTTCTATTTTCAGAACTGTAAGATAATGAGTTTGCATTTTTAAACCACTAAGTATATGGTAATTTGTAGCAGTAGAAATAAGAAACAGATACAGATACTGGTACCTGGAAGTGGGGTGTTACTGTATCACATGACTGAGATATGTAAGTAGTTTTAGAATTGAGAAATGAACAAAAGATGAAACAAATTTTGAAGAGTATAAAATAAAAAGCTAGAATTGTTGGCAAGATGGCCGAATAGGAACAGCTCTGTTTTGTAGCTCCCAGTGAGATCGACATAGACAGCGGGTGATTTCTGCATTTCCAACTGAGGTACCTGGTTCATCTCATTGGGACTGGTTGGACAGTGGGTGCAGCCCTGGGGTGGGGGTGGAGGGGTGGGGTGGTGAGTCAAAGCAGGGTAGGGCATCCCCTCCCCTGGTAAGTGCAAGGGGTCAGGGAATTTTCTCACTTACCCAAAGGAAACTGTGTTGGACTGAGTCTGAGGAACCATGCACACTCCAGCCCAGATACTGTGCTTGTCCCATTGTCTTCGCAACCCCCAGACCAGGAGATTCCCTCTGGTGCCTACCCCACCAGAGCCCTGGGTTTCAAACACAAAACTGAGCAGCCATTTGGGCAGGCACTGAACTAGTTGCAGGAGATTTTATTTTATTTTATTTTTTTCGAACCCCAGTGGCACCTGGAACACTAGCGAGACAGAACCGTTCATTCCCCCGGAAAGGGGTGCTGAAGCCAGGGAGCCAAGTGTTCTGGCTCCGCGGATCTCACCCCTATGGAGCCCAGCAAACTGCAATCCACTGGCTTGAAATTCTCGCTGCCAGCACAGCAGCAATCTGAGATCCACCTGGGACACTCAAGTTTGGTGGGGGAAGGGAAATCCGCCATTGTTAAGGCTCGAGTAGGCAGTTTTATCCTCACAGTGTAAACAGGCAGCCAGGAAATTCGAACTGAGTGGAGCCCACTGCAGCTCAGCAAGACTGCTGTGGCCAGACTGCCAGATTTCTCCTCTCTGGGCAGGGCATCTCTGAAAAAAAGGCAGCAGCCCTAGTCGAGGACTTATAGATAAAACCCCCATCTCCCTGGGACAGAGCACCTGGGGGAGGGGCGGCTGTGGGCACAGCTTTAGCAGACTTAAATGTCCCTGCCTGATGGCTCTGAAGAGAGCAGCAGACCTCCCAGCACAACGTTCAAGCTCTGCTAAGGGTCAGATTGCCTCCTCAAGTGGGTCCCTGACCCTTGCGTATCCTGACTAGGAGAAACCTCCAGGTAGGGGGCTGAAAGACACCTCATGCAGGAGGGCTCTGGCTGGCATCTGGCAGGTGTCCCTCTGGGAGGAAGCTTCCAGAGGAAATAAAAGGCAGCAATCTTTGCTGTTCTGCAACCTATGCTGGTGATACCCAGGCAAACAGGGTCTGGAGTGGATCTCTAGCAAACTCCAGCAGACCTGCAGCAGAAGGGCCTGACTGTTACAAGGAAAACTAACAAACAAAAAAGAATGGCCTGTTCAATGAAAGACCCCATCCGAAAGTCACCAACATCAAAGACCAAAGGTAGATAAATCCACAAAGATTGGGAGAAACCAGCACAAAAAGGCCTAAAATTCCAAAAACAAGAATGCCCCTTCTCCTACAAAGGATCACAACTCTTCAACAGCGAGGGAACAAAACTGAACGTAGAGTGAGTTTGACGAATTGACAGAAGTAGGCTTCAGAAGTTGGGTAATAACAAACTCCTCTGAGCTAAAGGAGCATGTTCTAACCCATTGTAGGGAAGCTAAGAACCTTGAAAAAAAGGTTAGATGAATTGCTAACTAGAATAAACAGCATAGAGAAGATCATAAATGACCTGATGGAGCTGAAAAACACAGCACGAAAACCTCATGAAACATACACAAGTATGAATAGCTGAATCAATCAAGCAGAAGAAAGGATATCAGTGATTGAAGATCAACTTAATGAAATAAAGTGAGAAGATAAGATTACGGAATAAAGAATAAAAAGGAACAAACAAAGCCTGTAACATATATGGGACCATGTGAAAAGACCAAACCTAAGTTTAATTGTTGTACCTGAAAGTGAAGGGGAGAATGGAACCAAGTTGGAAAACACTCTTCAGGATGTTATCTGGGAGAACTTCCCCAACCTAGCAATACAGGCCAACATTCAAATTCAGGAAATACAGAGTACACCACAAAGATATTCCTCGAGAAGAGCAACCCCAAGACACATAATCATCAGATTCACCAAGGTTGAAATGAAGGAAAAAATGTTAAGAGCAGCCAGAAAGAAAGGTTGGGTAACCCACAAAGGGAGGCCCATCAGACTAGCAGCGGGTCTCTGGGTAGAAACCCTACAAGGCAGAAAAGAGTGGGGGCCAATATTCAGCATTCTTAAAGAAAAGAATTTTCAACCAAGAATTTCAAATTCAGCCAAACTAAGCTTCAAAAGCAAAGGAGAAATAAAATCATTTATAGACAAGCAGATGCGAGAGATTTTGTCACCACCAGGCCTGCCTTACAAGAGCTACTGAAGGAAGCACTAAACATGGAAAGGAAAAACCAGCACCAGCCACTGCAAAAACATACCAAATTGTAAAGAACAGTGACACTATGAAGAAACTGCATCGACTAATGGGCAAAACAATCAACTAGCATCATAATGACAGGATCAATTTCACACATGACAATATTAACCTTAAATGTAAATGGGCTAAATGCCCCCAATTAAAAGACACAGAATGGCAAAATGGATAAAAAGTCAAGACCCATCAGTGTGCTGTATTCAGAAGACACACCTCATGTACAAAGACACACATAGACTCAAAATAAAGAGATGGAAGAATATTTACCAAGCAAATGGAAAGTAAAAAAAGAGCAGGAGTTGCAATCCTAATCTCTGATAAAACAGACTTTAAACTAACAAAGATCAAAAGAGACAAAGAAGTGAATGACATAATGGTAAAGGGATCAATGCAGCAAGAAGATCTAACTATCCTAAATATATATGCACCCAATACAGGAGAACCCAGATTCATAAAGCAAGTTCTTAGAGACCTACAAAGAGAGTTAGACTTTCACACAATTAGAGTGGGAGACTTTAACACCCCACTGTCAACATTAGATAAACCAGACAGAAAATTAACAAGAATATTCAGGAGTTGAACTCAGCTCTGGACCAAGCAGACCTAATAGACATCTACAGAACTCTCCACCCAAAATCAATAGAATATATATTCTTTGCATATCATCAAACTTATTCTAAAATTGACCACATAATTGGAAGGAAAACACTCCTCAGCAAATGCAAAAGAATGGAAATCAAAACAAACACTCTCTCAGACCACAGTGCAATCAAATGAGAACGCAGGATTAAGAAACTCACTCAAAACTGCACAACTACCTGGAAACTGAACAACCTACTCCGGAATGACTACTGGGTAAATAACGAAATTAAGGCAGAAATAAATAAGTTATTTGAAACCAATGAGAACAAAGACACAATGTACCAGGATCACTTGGACACTGCTAAAACAGTGTTTAGAGGAAAAATTATAGCACTAAATGCCCACAGGAGAAACTGAGAAAGATCTAAAATCAGCACTCTGATATCAAAATTAATAGAACTAGAGAAGCAACAGCAAAACAATTCAAAAGTTAGCAGAAGACAAGAAATAACTAAGATCAGAGCAGAACTGAAGGAGATAGAGACATGAAAAACACTTCAAAAAAACAATGAATCCAGGAGTTGGTTTTTTGAAAAGATCAACAAAATAGATAGACTGCTAGCCAGACTAAAATAGAAGAAAAGAGAAAAGAATAAAATAGATGCAATAAAAAATGATATAGGGGATTTCACCATTGATCCCACAGAAATACAAACTACCATCAGAGAATACTATAAACAGCTCCCATTGCAAATATACTAGGAAAAAACCTAAAAGAAATAGATAAATTGCCTGTGACACATACACCCTCACAAGGTCTAAACCCTAGGAAGAAGAATCTCTGAATAGGCAAGTAACAAGTTCTGAAATTGAGGCAGTAATTCATAGCCTAACCAAACCAAAAAAAGTCCAGACGCAGATGGATTCCACAGCTAAATCTACAGAGATACAAAGAGGAGCTGGTACCATTCCTTCTGAAGCATTTCAAACAATAGGAAAAGAGGGAATCCGCTCCCGAACTCATTTTTGTGAGGCCAACATTACCTGATACCAACCAACCTGGCAGAGACACAACAAAAAAGGAAAATTCAGGCCATATCCTTGAATGAACATCGATGCAAAAAATCCTCAAATATAATTAATTATATAATTATCATTACATTTTCATGTGGCCTGTGTGAGTTCTCAAAGATAAGACAGCATATCATTTGTGTGTATCCCTTGGTGTGTAATCCTTACACACAAATTTGTGTGTATCCTTACACACAAATTTGTGTGTATCTTGACACACAATATTTGTGTGTATCGCTTAACACATCAAATTTGTGTGTATCCTTACACACAAATTTGTGTGTATCCTTACACAGAAGCCATACTATTTGTCTCTGTATCAATCCAATTTTAGTGTTTGGTTACCAAATTGCATGACTTTATTATATTTCTTATGCCTCTAATATCTATAGTGGTGTCTCTTCTTTAAGATCATTCTTTCTTGCTATATACACGTTTGAAACAGTGTATTTCCTTTGCTTAAGCTATAGTTTGCATTTTGATATGTAAGACAGATCAATATTTTTATCATTCAGATTTTATAAAAAATCTGTAATTTTGTTTGTAATTTTTATTTAAGCCATGAGTTATTTAGAATCGTTTTTTGAACATTTTAGGTATCTTCTAAACTGATTTCTAAATTACTTGTATGTTTATCTGAGTAGTACTTTGGTTTAAATATTTAAAACGTACTAAGGGTGTGTGTTTTCTGTCACAGTATATAGTCTGAGTGGTGAATATTCCATCTGCACAAGAAAAATAATATGCTCTCCACTTTATTGAGTACAGTATTTTAATGTTAATTACATCCCTTTAGTTATTAGCTCAGGTTTCAATCTTTTTACAGAGAGAGGGGTGTTGAAGTCTCAAACTATGATTTTGTATTTGTCTGTGTTCATTTTCAGTTCTGACAGCTGTTGCTTCACATATTTTTTTCAGCTTGTCATATCAACCCTGAGAAAGATGTTGACATTTCTATTTACAGTTGCAGATTTGTCTATTTCTCCTTTTATTTTAAGCATATTGTTTAATGTGGGTTGATGTTCTCTTAGATGCACATGCATTTACAATTATGTACTATTAATGAAATATACATATTATTATCATTAAATGTGTTTTTTTTCTCTTAAAATATTCCTCGTTCTGGGTTCTAGTTTGCCTTATAATATAGTAACTACAGGCCTCTAATAACTGTCATTTTTGTAATCTCTTACTATATCTTTCTAGTTTTAAACTATCTCTGTCTTGTGTGATTCCTGTAACAGAATATAATTGACTTTTGCTTTTAAAGATCAAATCTGACAATTTTTTCCTTTTAATTGGAGTGTTTAAACCATTTACCTTTAATGTAATGAGGAGATGTCTATTATTTTATTTGTTTTTTACTTGCTCCATCTGTTCTTTGTTAGTTTTTATTTTTTCTCCTACCTCTGACTGAATCAAGAATTCTTATGGCTTATTTTTACCTCCACTATTACCTGTTAACTATGCCTCTTAGTTTTGTATTTTTAGTGATTGCTCTAGAGTTTAAAATAAGAATCTTTAGATTACCATAGTGTATATTTAAAGATATTATATCAATCAACAATATTAGAACTTTGAAACTGTATACTTTCCTTTGTATAGTAAATTTTAGTTTGACTTAAAAAATACTATTATTATGTTTGCTTTAAAATTAAATGTAAGAAAGTTTTTTGATTATATTTACTCATAAATTTACCATTTTTGAATTATTTTATTGTATCTTTATATATAACTTTATATCTAGCATAATTTTCTTTCAACTTGAAAAATTGACTTTAACATTTCTTGTTGCAAAAAACTTCTGGTAGTAAATTCTCTTAGTTTTGTTTTGTCTGAAAATATTTTATTATATCTTAATTTGTAAAGGGTATTTTTTGTGCATAATACTCTAATATTTTAAAATTGTTGCTTATTTGCATTCTTTAATTCAAGTTATTTTGTTACCTCCTTGCATTACTTCTGCTGAGAAATAATGTAATTTTAAAATTTTGCATTTTCATATTTATTTTGCCAATTTTTTATTTTATGTATTATTGGATTTTATAGATTTTATAATGATTTGGGTGGTGTGGTTTTCATTGTGCTTATCCTATTCAAGATTGTTGAGAAAAATTAGATCTCTGTGAGTTTGTAGTTCTTACTACATTTTTAAATGGCCATTATTTTCTGTTTTTGTTTGTTTCTGCACTCTTTATTTCTCATAAACCTATTATACATTAAACTGCCCTATAATACTCCCTGTCACTAATGTTTAATTTATTTTTATTTCAGCCTTTTCCTTCTTCTGTGCTTCTGTTTAAATGATGTTTGTGGGTATAGCTTTAAATTTACTGAACACTTTTTTTTGTTATATCTAGTCTATTGTTAATCCCATCTCATTTTGTTTTCTTCTTTGGATAATGTATTTTTCAGCTCCAGAAATTGTAATTGGTTTGTTTTCAGTAGTTTCCTTTTCTTTCTCACTGTATTTTAACTTATGGAGTCCATTTATAGTATTTATAATAGGTGTTTAAGTTCTTTTCTGCACTTCATATGATATCTGCCAGTTCTAAATCTGTATGTATTGATTTTTATCCTGGTTGTGAATGAAAATTTTCTGCTTCTCATGCATTAGGAATATAGATTTGATGAATTATAAATCTTATGCTTTTTAGTGTCTTAACATTGTGTTTTCTCAATGAGTATTGAATTTTGTCTTAACTCATGGTTACACTAATCATGGAATAGCTTGATCCTTTTCAGTTGTTTTTAAGCTTGTTAAGGTTGGTCTAAGAAAGGCTTTACTCTGGAGATAACTTAGACTTTCCACTAGGATGAGATATTTATGAGTTCTCTGAGTTTTCAACATTGTCTCTCTACTTTGATTTTCAACAAAGAAACAACACAATCAATGGGAAAAAATAATAATTTTCTCAAACTTCTCAGCAAACTATCGCAAGAACAGAAAACCAAACACCACATGTCCTCACTTATAGGTGGGAATTGAACAATGTGAACACTTGGACCCAAGAAGGGGATCATCACACACTGGGTCCTTTTGTGGGGGGGAGGGGGGAGAGATAGCATTAGGAGATATACCTAATGTAAATGATGAGTTAATGGGTGCAGCACACCAACATGGCACACGTATACATATGTAACAAACCTGCATGTTGTGCACATGTACCCTAGAACTTAAAGTACAATAAAAAAATTATGCATGCAAAGGAGAAACTGTGTCCCAAATTGAAGGCAGATGGTATATGCCCAATAATAAAGTGGGAGTATGAGCCTTTAAAAAAAAAATAATAATAATAATAATAATTTATTAACATTTTAGACTAAACTATACTGAATTTTTCTAGGGCAAGAGTGAAGATAGCAACAGCAGATGTGGATATGTAAAGGTGATGGAGATGAAGGCAGTGACTGAAAGACTTATGAAATTAAAGTGATAGCATCTTGAAAAATAGTAGAGGGAGCAAGAAGGTAAAACAGAAGTTTCCACACAGCATCCCTCACCACAAGGACACCCATTAAACAAATATCTACCCAGGAAAAATAAAACCTTCATAAAAACCCCAAATCAGGTAAGCACTTATAGTACCTAGTTTTAACTTCATATCATTTAAAGAGGTCTTGTAGAAATAGAAAAAAGAGTCCTGAATTGCCAGCATCACCTTTTCCACTCTTGGCAGCTGCTGCATGATGCAGAGAGTATCTCTGGGTGTTGGGGGAAGGTGAAGACAGCAATTATGAGGCATTGAACTCAGTGGTGACCTGTCAGAGAGTAAAGGAAAACAAGACCAAACTCAGCTGATGCCCACACATGGAGGGAACATTTAAACCAGGCCTAGCCAGAGGCAAATCACCAATCCCAGTCATCCAAACGTAAATTCCCACAAACCTCACCATCAAGGGCTACAGTGCTCTGTGTCTCCAAGTGGACTTGAAAGGCAATCTAGGCAATAAGGACTGCAAATCTTAGGTGAGTCCTAGTGTGAACTAGACCCACAGACAGTGGACTGGGGAGCATGTGACACACTGAGAAACCAGTTGGGGCAGGCAAGGGAGTGCTGGCAACTTTCATTCCCAAGCCCCTCAGCGTGGGGCTCCTTCCTTCAACCTGAGGAGAGGAAAGAAAGAATGGTGAGAATTTTGTATTGCACCTAGGATACTAGTTCAGCCACAACAGGATAGGGTACTGGTCAACTATGAGGCCACCATTCCATGCCTGAGCTCCCAGATGGGTTTTCTAGACACACCCTGGGCCAGAAGGGAACATGCTGTCTTGAAGGAAAGGACCCAGACCTGGAAGCATTTATTACCTGCTCACTGAACAGCTCTTGAGCCCCAAAGAACCAGTAGCAATACCCAGGTACCATATCAAGGGCCTTGGGTGAGTCTAAGAAGTTTGCTAGCTTAAAGTACTAGCACAGCCATAGAGGGACAGAGAACCAAGCAGGCTCTTGGAGTCCTCAATTCCAGGACTTGAATCTTGGACAGCATTTCTGGACCTCCTGTGGGCCATAGGAAAGCATACTACCCTGAAGGGTGAATCCCAGGCCAGACAAAATTCTCCACAACCTGAGTTTAGAGCATTTGAGCCTTAAGGGAACATCTGCACTAGTCTTGCAGTACTCCTCATGGCCTGCAATGGGTGGGTGGGTGTGGCTATGAGGTGAAGCTCCTCTGTCTTTGGAAAGCAGAGGGAAGAGTGGGAAGGACTGTAACTTGCAGTTTCAGTGCCATCTCAGCTGCAGTACAACATAACACCCGGTAGACTTCTAAAGTTTTGACTCTAGTCCCTGACTACTGAATGGCACCTCTGGACCCACCCAGGGCCTGGAGTCCCTTGCTGCCCTGAAAGGAAGGACATAAGTCTGGCTGACTTTGCCACCAGCTGATTGTAGAGACCCAGGGCCTAGACTACACATAGGTAGTAAGCCTGGAAGTGGTTACATCAGGCCTTGGATGAGACCCACTTCTCTGCTGGCTTCTGGTCTGATCCAGCACAGTCATAGTGGTGGTGGCCACAGTGGTGTTTGTGTCACTTCATCCCCAGCTTTATGTGGCTCAGAACAGACACAGAGACTCTGGGAGAAAGTAAGAGAAGAAAACCTGAGTATCTGCCTCAGAATTCTGCCAGATTTTGTCCAAGACCAATAAGGTAGTATCTCTATGAGTCTGCAAGAACCACAGCATTGTTGGGCATTGGGTGACCTCTAAAGCAAATGCAGCTTAGATCAAAACAGCCAAGTTCATTCAAATATCTGGAAAGCCTTCCCAAGAAGGATGGCCACAAATAAGCCCAGAAAGTGAAGAATATAATAAGTATCTAACTCTTCAATATCCTGACACTGAAGAACATCTGCTAGCATCAACACCATTCAGGAAAACATGATCTCAACAAATGAACTAAATAAGGAATCGGGGACCAACCCTGGAGAAAAAAGATGTTTCAGCCAACTAATTCAAAATAGCTGTGTTGAGGAAACTCAAAGAAATTCAACATAACACACAGAAGGATTTCAGAATTCTATCAGATAAATTTAACAAATGAAATAAATAAAAATAATCAAGCAGAAATTCTGGAGCTGAAAAATGCAACTGGCATAGTAAAGAATGCATCAGAGTCCTTTAAGAGCAGAATTAAACAAGTAGAAGAAAGAATTATTGAGCTTGAATACAGGCCTTTGAAAATATGCAGTAAGAAGAGACAAAAGAAAACAGAATAAAAAACAATGAAGCATGCATACAGGATGTAGAAAATAACCTCAAAAGGGCAAATGTAAGAGCCTTAAAGAGGAAGTAGAGAAAGAGATAAAGTTAGAATGCTTATAGAAAGAAATAATGACAGAATTTCCCAAACCTAAAGTTATCAATATCCAAGTACAAGAAGCTTATAAAACACCAAGCAGATTTAACTCAAATAAGACTACCACAAGGCATTTAATTTTTTCCCAAAGGTTAAGGATAAAGAAAGAATTCTAAAAGTAGGGAGAAAAAAACAAAGCAAAACAAAACATACAATGGATCTCCCATACACCTGGCAGCAGACATTTCAGTGGAAACCTTACAGGTCAAGAAAAAGTGGTGTGACATATTTAAAGCGATGGAGAAAAAACATACTTTAGAACAGTATATCTGGAGAAAATATCCTTCAAACATGAGGGGAAATAAAGACCTTCCCAGACAAACGGAAGCTGAGGAATTTCATCAACAACAGAACTGAACTACAAGAAATGCTAAAGGGAGTACTTCAATTAGAAAGAAAATGACATTAATTAGTGATCACCAGAAAGTACAAAACTCACCGGTAATAGTAAGTACACAGAAAAACACAAAACATTATAATATCATAACTATGGTGTGTAAACTAATTTTATTGTAAGAAGAAAGACTAAACAATAAACCAATCAAACATAGTAACTACAATAACTTTTCAAAATACAGTCAGTACAATAAGATATACACAGAAACAACAGAAAGTTAAAAAGCAGAGAGACTTAGTTAAGCAGTAGAGTTTTTATTATTAGAGTTTTCTTTTTTTTTTTTTGATTGTTTGTTTGTTTATGCAAACAGTATTTAGTCATTCTTGGGTTAAAACAATTAGTTATAAGACAATATTTGCAAGCCTCATAGTAACCTCAAACCAAAAAATCATGCAATAGAGGCACAAAAACAAAAAGCCAAAAACTAAATCATATCACCAGAGACAATCAAATTCACTAGAGGAAGATAGGAAGGAAAACAAGGAGGAAGAGAAGACCACAACACAACCAGAAAACAAATAACAATATGACAGAAGTAATTCCTTATCAATAATAATATTGAATGTACATGGACTAAACTCTCCAATCAAAAGACATGAACACACTTCACCTGTACAGGCACACATAAACTGAAAATAAAGAGATGGAAAAAGATATTCTATGTCAATGGAAAACAAAACAGAGCAGAAGTAGCTATACTCATATCAGAAAAATGTGGATTTCAAGACAAAAACTATCAGAAGAGATAAAGATGGTCACTGTATAATGATAAATGTGTCAGTTTAGCAAGATGATATAACAATTTAAAATATATATGTACCCAACACTGGAGTGCCCAGATATATAAAGGAAATATTATTAGAGCTAAATAGAGAGGTAGGCCCCAGTACAGTAATAACTAGAGACTTTAACATACCACTTTCATCATGGACAGATTTTCTAGATAGAAAAATCAATGAAGAAACATCAGACTTAATCTGCACTATAGATCAAATAGATCTAATAAATATTTACAGAAAAATTCATCTAATGTCTCAGAATACACATTTTTCCCTTGACACATTGGTCATTCTCAAGCATAGACCATATGTTAGTTCCCAAAACAAGTCTTAAAATATTCAAAGTAATTTAAATAATATCAAGCAACATCTCTGACCAGCATAAAATGAAACTAGAAATTAATAACAGAAGAATTTTGGAAATAATAAAAATACATTTTAATTAAACAATATGCTTCTGAATGACCAGTTGGTCAAAAAACAAATTAAGGAAGAAATTGAAAAAAATAATGAAACAAAAGATAATGAAAACATAAGATACCCAAACTTATGGGACAGAGCAAAAGCAGTACTCAGGGAAGTTTATAGCTATAAGTGCTTACATCAAAAAAGAGAGAAAAAAAAAAAACCATCAAATAAACAACCTAATGATGCATCTTAAAGGAATAGAAAAACAAGAGCAAACAAAACCCAAAATCAGTAGAAGAAAAGAAATAACAAAGATCAGAGCAGAAATAAATGAAACCTAAATGAAAAAAAAAATACAGAAGATCAATGAAACAAAAAGTTGATATTTTGAAAGGCTAAACAAAATTGTCAAAGCTATAGCAAGACCACTAAGGAAAAAAGAGAGAAGACACCAATAGATTAAATCAGAGATGTGAAAGGGGAAATAACAACTGATACTGCAAAAATGCAAAGGATAATTAATGGTTACTATAAGCAACTATATGACAGTAAATTGAAAAATCTACAAAAAAAAAAACAAAAATGGACAAATTACTACACACATATGACTGACCATGATTGAACCAGGAAGAAATTCAAGATCTGAACAGATCAATAGCAAGTAATGAGACCAAATTTATAATAAAAACTCTCCCACTAAAGAAAAGCCTAAGACCCGATGGCTTCACTGCTGAATTCTACCAAACATTTAAAGAAGAACCTGGCCGGGCGCGGTGGCTCAAGCCTGTAATCCCAGCACTTTGGGAGGCCGAGACGGGCGGATCACGAGGTCAGGAGATCGAGACCCTCCTGGCTAACACGGTGAAACCCCGTCTCTACAAAAAAATAAAAAAAAAAAAAAAAAAAAACTAGCCGGGTGAGGTGGTGGGCGCCTGTAGCCCCAGCTACTCGGGAGGCTGAGGCAGGAGAATGGCTTAAACCCGGGAGGCGGAGCTTGAAGTAAGCGGAGATCCAGCCACTGTACTCCAGCCTGGGCGACAGAGCGAGACTCCATCTAAAATAAATAAATAAATGAAATATAGTTGGGGGGAATAAA
>NW_016803633.1:1000831-1010074 GCF_001698545.2 Rhinopithecus bieti | reverse complement strand
TAAAAATAAATAAATAAATAAATAAATAAAAATAAATAAATAAATAAATAAATAAGAACCAACCCTACTCAAACTATTCTGAATAATAGAGGATGAGAGAATACATTCCAATTCATTCTATGAGGCCAGTATTACCCAGATACTAAAACCAGACAAAGACACATTAAAAAAAGAAAAATGCAGGTAGATATCTCTGATTAATATTGATGTAAAAATCCTGAACAAAATATTAGCAAACTGAATTCAACAATACATAAGAAAGATCATTCATCATGACCATGTGGGATTTATTCCTGTTATGCAAGGATGGCTAAATATACAAATGAATTAATGTGATCCATCATGTCAACAGAATGAAGGATAAAACTCATATAATCATTTCAACTGATGCTGAAAAAGCATTTGATAAAATTCAACATCCCTTCATAATAAAACCCCCCAAAAACTGATGATAGAAGGAACATATCTGAACATAATAAAAGCCATATATGACAGACTCACAGCTAGTATCATACCAAATGGGAAATTCTGAAAGCTTTCTCTTTGTGATCTGGAACACAAAAAGGATGCCCACTTTCACTATTGTTATTCAATATAGTACTGAAAGTTCTGGCTAGAACAATCAGGCAAGAGAAAAATATAAAGGACATCCAGACTGGAAAGGAAGCAGTCAAATTATTTTTATCTGAAGATGATGTGATCTTATATTTGAAAAAACCCTAAAGACTCCACAGGAAAACTATTAGAACTGATAAATTCAGTAAAGTTGCAGAACACAAAATCAACATACAAAAATGAGTAGCATTTCTGTATGCCAATCTGCATTTCTATATGCCAATCTATATGAACAATCTGTAAAAAAAAAGTAAAAGTAATCTCATTTATAATATCTACACATAAAATTAAATACATAGGAATTATCCAAATAAGTGAAAGATTTCTACAATAAAAACTTTAAGAGGACACCAAAAAATTGAAAAAATATTTTATTTTCATGGATTGGAGGAATCAATATTGTTAAAATGCCATATTATCCAAAGCAATCTACAGATTCAATGCACTCTCTATCAAAATACCAATGACATTCTTCATAGTAATAGGATAAAAAATCTAAATTTTTTATGAAACCACAAAGGATCCAGAATAGCCAAAACTATCGCAAGCAAAAAGAACAAAACTGGAGGAAACACATACCTAATTTCACATTATACTAAAGAGCTATAGTAACCAAAACAACATAGTGCTACATAAAAACAGACACAAAAGCCAGTGGAACAGAATAGAGAAACAAGAATTAAATCCATAAGTCCATAGTGAACTTAGTTTCAACAAAGGTGCCAAGAACATGCACTGGGAAAAAGACATCTCTTCAATAAACGGTGCTGAAAAAAAAAACTGGATATTCATATACAAAAAATGAAACTAGACACTTATTTCTTGCATATACAAAAATCAAATCAAAATGAATTAACTACTTAAATACAGGACCTCAAAATACGAAACTACTACAATAAAACATTGGGGAAAATCTCCAGGACATTGGTCTGGATGAAAGTTTCTTGAGATATAACCCAGAAGCACAGGCAGCCAAAGCAAAACTGAACAAATACCATATCAAGTTAAAAACTTCTTCATAGAAAATGAGACAATCAACAAAGTAAAGAGGCAACCCTTAGAATGGGAGAAAATATTTGTAAGCTGCCCATCTGACAGATTAATAATCAGAATAAACAAGGAGTTCCAACAACTCCATAGGAAAAAATTTAATAATCCAATCAAAAATAGGCAAAAGATTTGAAGAGACATTTATCAAAAAGAGACATATAAATGGCAAACAGGGAAATGAAAAGATGCTCACCATCACTGAGCATCAGAGAAATTGAGATCAAAACTACAATGAGATATAATTTCACCTCAGTTAAAACGGCTTATATCCAAAAGGCAGGCAACAATAAATGCTGTAGTACTGATACAAGAACAAACAAATAGACCAATTGAACAGAACAGAGAACCAAGAAATAAGACCACACACTAACAACCATCTGATCTTTGACAAACCTGACAAAAATAGGCAATGGGGAAAGGACTTTCTATTTAATAAATGGTGCTGGGAGAACTGGCTAACCATATGCAGAACATTGAAACTGGACCTCTTCCTTCCAAAAATCAACTCAAGATGGGTTAAAGACTCAAATGTAAAACTTGAAACTATAAAAACCCTGGAAAGACACCTAGGTAACACCATTCAGGAAATAGGTATGGGCAAAGATTTCATGACAAAGATGCCAAAAGCAATTGCAACTAAAACAAAGATTGACAAATGGGAGCTACTTAAAATATAGAGCTTTGCACGGCAAGAGAAAATATCAACAGAGGAAGCAGACAATCTACAGAATGAGAAAAAAAAAATTTGCAATCTATCCATCTGACAAAGGTCTAATATCAAGCATCTATAAGGACCTTAAACAAATTTACATGAAAAAAAAATCCCATTAAAAAGTGGGCAAAGGACATGAACAGACATGTCTCAAAAGAAGACACACATATGGCCAACAAACATTAAAAAAAAGTTCAACATCACTGGTCATCAGAGAAATGCAAATCAAAATCACAATGAGATACCATCATATAAGGGTCAGAATGACTATTAATAAAATGTCAAAAAACAACACATGTCAGTGAGGCTGTGAAGAAAAAGGAATGTGTTTACACTTTTGGTGGGAGTGTAAATTAGCTCCACCATTGTGGAAGACAGAGTGGTGATTCCTCAAAGATCTACAGGCAGAAATACCATTAGACCCAACAATCCCAGGAGTAGGTATATACCCAAAGGAATATAAATTCTATTTATAAAGACACAAGGTCCCTTATGTTTATTGCAGCACTATTCACAATAGCAAAGACATGAAATCAACCCAAATGCCCATCAATGATAGACCAGATAAAGAAAATATCATACATATACACCATGGGGAGTACTATGCAGCCATAAAAAGGAGATTGTGTCCTTTGTAGGGATATAAATACAGCTGGAGGCCATTATCCTTGGCAAAGTAACACAGAATCAGAAAACCAAATACTGCATGTTCTCACTTATAAGTGGGAACTAAATGATGAGAACACATGTTCACACGGCGGGGGACAACACACAGAGAGGCCAGTCATGGGATGGGGATGGGAGGAGGAAGAGGATCTGGAAGAATAGCTAACGGATGCTGGGCTTAATACCTGGGTTATGGGATACTCTGTGCAGCAAACTACTGTGGCACATGTTTACTTGTGTAAAAAACGTGCACATCCTTCACATCTACCCCTGAACTTAAAGTGAAAGTTGGAAATTGAAGTCAATTAGTACAATCACTATGGAGAATAGTTTAGATGTTCCTCAAAAAACTAAAAATTGAGCTACCATAATATCCAGCAATCCCACTGCTAGGTATGTATTCAGAAGAAAGGAAATCAGTATATAGAAGAGATATCTGTACTTTTATGTTTATTGCCACACTGTTTACAATAGCTAAGATTTAGAAGCAACCTAAGTATCCATCAACAGATGAATGGATGAAGAAAATGAGGTACTTATACACAATGAAGTACTATTAAGCCATAAAGAAGAATGACATCCAGTCATTTGCAACAACATGGATGGAACTGGAAATCATTATATTAAGTGAAATAAATGAGGAACAAAGAGACCGACATTGCATGTTCTCACTTATTTGTGGGATCTAAAAATCAAAACAATTGACCTCATGGACATAGAGAGTAGAAGAATTATTACCAGTGTCTGGCAAGCGTAGCTGGGGGTGGGGGTGGAAGTGGGGAGGAGTTGGAGGGAGGTAGTGGTTACAAAAAAATAATTAGAAAGAATGAGTAAGACCTACTATTTGATAGGACAACAGAGTGACTATAGTCAATAATAACTTAATTGTCCATTTTACACTGTACATTTGTAAGAGTGTCATTGGATTGTTTGTAACTCAAAAGGTAAATACTTGAGGGGATAGATACCCCATTCTACGTGATGTACTTATTTCACATTGTACATGCCTTATAAATATATACACCTTCTATGTACTCACAAAATCTTTCTTAAAAGAAAAGGAAAGAAAAACATTATAGTAAACTTCTGCAGAATGGGAGTGGGCCATGTGTCAATAAAACATTAGTATACATAAATGTGTAAATGTTACTGCATGACTCAGGAAAAGGAATTAGCATCAAAATTGTTCTTAAGTGAAAATTACAAGTGGAAAACAGGTACATGTAAGTATGAGTCTCAGTGTGATTATCTAAGAATGTAGGTAATTAACTAACTTTGATGTTTTAGCAAAAATCTGTAAAAATGCAGGAATTCACATGAGAAAATAATGTTTGCCTGCCATAAGTTGAGTTCTGCTCCAGCATCGTCTCATTCTAGAACACAGGTAGAAGGATCAGCTTCTCTTTGGGTCAGAGAAGAAAAAAAAAGGAGATGACAGAAATTACAATGCCTCTTAAAACTTCTGAATAAGTATAGTGCACACTGTATCCATTCATACTTCATTGGTGAAATTACATCACATGGCCAACTCCGAGATTTGTGGGACTAAACACGACATCAATATATCCACCAAACAATGGACTGAAATTTTAAGGCAATTGGTCATGTTTTGGTAATCCTCTTACAAAATGAGTAGGTGGATGAGGAAGCCAATTGGACATTCTTTGGAAATAACAATGCAATCTAACAGAGGGTACGTTTGTCATTAGATATAGGTCATGATTGATTTAGTTACACATTAATTCATTCAACATATATTGATTTTTTACTATGTGTTTATCAATGAATGAGATACAATTATTGCCTTCAAGAGACATGTCCATAAAGACTGTTGAAGAGAGTAACTATATAATTAACATATCATATGATAAATATAAGAATCTGCATAGGGAGCTATGAAATAGAAAAAAATATTTAACTCAGGTTTGGATATTTAGAGGAAAAATTTAAGATCTGATATCTTGGCAGCTTCATCACCCAAGATTTTCTATTTAAAAAAAATTTTACTCTACTTTTAAAAAATGTAGCAATGCTAATTTATTCACAAAACTTGTATCTGAGTGATATTCAGAATAAAAAATAATTTATAATTAATTTATGGATAAATTGATACTTTGAAAAAATGATACAGGAATTTTTGACTTGTTATAAGATTAATTATATAATATTAATTTGAAGCTAATGCCTGACATTCAGTTATTAAAGGGAGTTTGAATAAAACTTTGACCAGGCATTGTGTTTACAAGAGCATTTAATAATGACAAAGGAGAGAAGAAAAGGGACAGAAAGACAAAAGAAAGATAAGAATTTACAGTCATTGAAATAGGCCCCACAAAAAATAACCTGGAATATGTTTACTGAAACAGAAACATAGAAAACCCCTGTATCCTCCAGAAATGAATATTTTAAGTGCAACAAATGGCAATCAGCATAAATAATTTTGCCTATTATCCGAGTGATGGTGAAATCATAAATAATACTTTGACCAAGCTCTTGTCAAAGCCTTGTGATAATAATATAAAAAGGTTTTTTTTTTTGAGGGTGATGAAACTACTTGGGAAAAGTTTGCGTCAGTCACTTTTACATAACACTGTCAGAAGGGGACATGCTTTGCTCTACCTTTCTATAAAGACACTAATGAGGAAAACATATTATTATATAATAGAGTGTGTATAGAGTATGTGAGATTTTCTGCTCAGTTACTTTGTTTGGCCTTCCTGGTAGCTTTACCTATCCTCACTGCATCTATATTATTTCCTTGAGGAATTTCGTATTTTTATATAAACATGATTTCTTATCAATATTGATTAATCAAAGATGTACAAAATATGTATTTTCCTTGGGATATCAGAATTACAAAAGCTGAGAGTGTTTGAAGTTGTGAGTTATGTCTCTGGAGTCATTAGGTCATGTTTACTCCTATAGATATTAGAGAAGCATAGCTACTCTTTTATTGAGAAGATAGAAATAAAGGAGGTCTTTAAAAATAATCAGAATAAAAGCAGAGAATATCTTCATCTTTTGTGTTCCCAGATCCAGCTGTTCTTGGGGCTTAGTCATTTTTAATGGTCTTTAAACACAATATATATATATACACACACATATGTATATACACACACACATACACACACTTTTTTTTAAAGAAAGAAAACATAAGCAACTGTCACATAAAAGGCCATAACCCCTTATGATATCAATACCAGTCATAGAATACAGGACAATTTTTCTAGGTCAGAAATTGCAGCAAGCTAGGTGAGGATGAGGTAGAACGAGATAGAAACATGCTACACTGCTCTTCAAAACTATCCATTGCAAGTGTATCAACTTTCATGGGCTGAATGTGTCTCCCTAAAATTCACCTGTTGAAGTTGAATGTAACCAAATTTGGAGTAAATCCCAGTAACCAGATTTGGAGATAAGGTCTATAAGGAGATAATTAAGTAAAAATGAAGTATTTTAGGGCTGACCCTAAGGATATACCAATATCCTTATATACCAATCTGCCTGGTCTCCTTATAAGAAAAGGAAATTTGGAGACAGATAGAAGACACGTAAAGACACCAGAGGAAGACTTCCATACAGAAGCCAAGAAGAGAAGCCACAGAGTGAAATCAGCCATGCTGACAACATGATCTTGGACTTCCAGCCTGCACAACTGTGAGGAAATACATTTCTGTTGTTTAATCTACCAGGCTGTGGTACTTTGTTATGGCAGCCCTAGAAAACTAATGCATCAACCTATCACTGGGTTACAGGACAGTTGAATTTATCAAATAGGTTTGCTAATGGCTTCACAACATAACCCAGAACAACTAAGGCCATTCCTATTTAATGTTGAATCCAGAAATTAAGTTTACAGGAAGATTGAAATTGGTAAATTGGTAGCCTCTCTTAAGAGAAACCTACCTGAGTGAACTGGACAAATATTATATATCATTTTACTTGTTTATAGTTTGTATAAGTATCATGGCAAGTGATTCCTGTTAAAATTATTTTAATTTTAATACCATTTTACATATTTATAGAATTCAATAAGGCTAACTGAAGCATGATATAAATGAAGAGATAAATGTGAACTAGTGAGTTCAGCTAGGTTAGGTATGATTGAGATAAATTTTTAAGTACTCTTTCATTTGTGTATATAGAAAATAGTTTTAAATTAAAAATTGGTTTAGTATTTCTGAGAGGAGGTTGGCAATGTTAATTAAATTCTCTAAGTCTGTATACAACCTTTGACTGCACAAATGCAAAGTTAGACATTTATCTAAATCACAAGTATTGTTTCCTAATGTATTTATTGTAGCATGTGAAGTTAGAAACACACATGCACACACATACACACATTTCTCTAAGTCGCAAAAAAGTAATCATCCATATATAGTACATTTTAAGGCAAATAGATAATTACAATGAATAATAAAATTAATTGATTGTTTTAGAAAGAGCAAGTAGGATATGATTAAGCAGGTGGATACACAAGCTATTTCTGAGATATTAGTAATTTCTTAGTATTTAGGCTGGTGGGTGAATATATACATAGTATATTTTTGTTATTCTTTAAAGAGATGAAGTATGTTATTTTATATGTGTGTTATATTTCCCAATATTAATTGTGGCATTATATATGTTTGTCTACTTGCATGAGTGTATATATATATATATACATATGTACATATCATACTCCCATATAAATGTATTCACACATAGAGCAAACACTAGCAAAATGAAACCTCATGTATTCATATTATGACCAGAAAAATATAATCATTAAGCATAAAGATTATTAGGGATAATTAAGGTTAATATGAATTTTAAAAAAGAAATTATCCACTAAGAGAATATAACAATCCTAAACTTGCATATAGTACACCTAAAATAATTAGTATTAACATGTATAAAGAAGCTATATCTAAAAAAAAATGCAAATAGACATAAAAATTCCAAAATATTATGTGGGCTACTGAAAAATATATTCCTCATAAATTTATAGGGAAGGAAGAGAAAACTAAGCATTAACAGGAATACAGAACATTTGAAAAATGCAAGGGACAAACAATTTGACATAAACATCGTTTTTCTTGTATTAAATAGAATATACTTATCTTTCTAACCATGTAAAAAACATTGATTAAATTTGGCTAGTTAATAGAGTGCATGATTTTAACCAATATCAAATAACCAATAATAAACTAACCAAATTCGTACTTAAATACCATGAATGACTGATCAATCAGAAAAAATTAAAAGAAACAAAATGCATTTGCAAATTGAAGCATAATATTCTCTTATGATAGAACATTATTAAAATAGTATAGGTATATATTTATTTATACAGACATTAGTTATATGATAACTGTAAAAGCATGTTAGAAAATAATAGTGATTTTCTTTCTAGATAAAAGAGTACTCGTCCCAAAAAGACAAATTTTTTACAAAATAATTATGAACATGTTGCTGTCAGCCCACTTCCTGATGAAGAAACTGAAGTTATATAGAAAGTATTTGGCAGAAATGGGATTTGAACACAAAACAATCTGTGCCATAGTCAGTTATTTTAACTGTGCTACACTGCTCCAAAACATCTTTGTTTGTGTGTATGTGTGTGCATGTGTTTAGAAGGATATACAAAAATTTGTTCTATATTTTGTAGGCTTAACAATATGTTTTCTTTCATTTTATCTTACTATCTACTGCACAGTATAATAATATCATATTTTAAAAGAAAGATTTATTCAAAATGCCATAAACTTCCTTCATTTTCTCTTTAAATATATGCATAAACATATATTTTACTTTTATGTCAAAAAATAATGGGTATTGTGTTTGAGATGAGCTTATTATTTTGATCATACCATACACTAGTAAGGCATCAGAAAAACATAATATCAAACCATAATGAGGGTTTTTTTTTTTTTTTTTTTTGAGGCTCTAGTGAATACATTGTGCCTTTAAAACTAGCAATGCATTTTTCAAATTTAAGCTAGCTAAATATTTTATCTGTTTATAATAAGTATGGGGTCACTATAGTTAAATAGGAAACTATAATATCTTTCATTAGGGGCCTTTAGAGTTACATGTGCCCATAAATTATTAGGTCTTATATTAGGATGCTTCAGCATTTGGATCACTCATTTCTTTTTTTTTTTTTTTTTTTTTTTTTTTTTTTTTTTTTTTTTTTTTTTTTTTTTTTTTTTTTTTTT
>NW_016803633.1:995335-999514 GCF_001698545.2 Rhinopithecus bieti | reverse complement strand
TGGTGAGTGGAGAGAATGAATACCTATGTTTATTTGTTCAAAACATTAGGTGATTTATCCAAAAGAAAGAACTTTTTTCCTTATAAATTCAGAAATTTAGAAATTTAAAAGAAATAATTTATTAATAAAAGGAATGCATTTTTGCACAGAGATATTTATATACTCTATGTAAATGAACACTTCTATCTATATTCCTTAAATCTATGATATATTAGTATTTAGCTTGTAGCAATTTAGATGTGAAAAGGCCTTCTTCAAGTAGCTAGTATGATACCACTAATTTTATTTCAGTCAATAATTTAAATTGATTAATTAAATTTTATTTAATTTAGTATTTTGTGTTATACAATTTATAATTACCATGTAATCAGCATATTTATATCTATCAAACATAAAGAAACAGCATGTTATCACTCTTGTCAGATTTCATTAGATGAAATTCAATTCATTATTAGTATTAATTTACTTGTGAAAGAATTTTGTGATACATAATGGAATGATGTCATATGATAAAGAAAGAAAACACTATTTAGATATACCTGTCATTTAGGTAGGCAGTTTGAAATGATAATGAAAAAATAGTCATAATATTAAAATCTAAATTTATAAACCCCAAATAAACTGATAATTTTGAGGATTTATTATAACGACAGTTATAATAAGCATTATCTGAAGTCCTAAAAAAGAAGGGAATCCTGCCATTTGCAACATCATGGTTGAATATGGACACTATGCTAAATGAAATAAACCAGACAGAGGAAGACAAATACCACATGATCTAACTTATATGTGAAATCTTTAAAAAAATGTTGAACTCAATGTAGTAACAGAAAGTAGAATGTTGGCTACCAGGGGCTTGACGGTGGGAAAAAAGGAGAGATGTTGGTCAAATTATACAAAGTTTGTTATAAATAAGTTCTGGAGACCCACTATATAAAATATATAGTATATTTTCAATTTGAGTTGAAAAGTATGTCATCAAAACACAGAAATTTAAAATAATACACTGAAACCAAATAATATAAAAGAGATAAAAATTAAGGAATGGGAACCATGGAAGGACATATTTTATAGCATTCAAAATTAAGAATTAATGTATGGCAAAAGACAACTAAATGCTAATTTAAAAAACAACACATGTGACAGGTAAGGTGGTATGCATATTTGTAGTTCAGGCATACCTAAATACTTTAAAGGCAAGAAGCAATAGTGTTCCAAATACAAGTGAACAGGACAAAAACTTTCATGATAATAGAAAGTCCACCATGAGAAAACATCATCATGGAGGTAAAATGAACAAAAGCAAGGTATATAACAAAAGCATTGTATCAGCCAATTTTTTTGAAGCGGGGTCTCACTCTGTCACCCAGGCTGGAGTGCAGTGGTTTGATTAGTTCATTACAACCTCAAACTCTGGGGCTCAGGCAATCCTCCCATCTCAGCCTCCCCACTATCTAGGATTACAGGAGAATGCCACCATGCCTTCTTTTTTGTTGCTGTTTTTGTTTGATGGATACTTGTTGTGTTGTCCAGACTAATTCTCTAACTTCTGGCCTTAAGTCTTCCTTCCATCCTTACAAGTGTGACCTGGCCTGTATGAATCAATTTTTGCAAAATATGATACAAAGTTATCTATACAAAGAATATCATCTGAATTACAATTTACATATAATGCACAGAAAATTATGTAGAAACATTTACTGTCTGCTGCTGAGTGAAAGGTTCTACTTTTCTTTTTGCCTGATATGTTTCTTATATGTATGTTTTTACTGTTTTATGGCATTTATCCTCCCCTCACAAAATCAAAGATGAGTTAATTTCAAGAATTATGGAATTTTCCGGAAAACAGAAATGTTGTCTATATGTGTTTTGAAACCTTAAGGCTTTGTTCTTGTTATGAGGACATACAATCAGAACTGGCAAAACATAATTTTCGTGGCATCTCAAAGTCCTTTTCAGTTTTGACATTTTCATCATTATCATCCTAGAATAAACCATTTTTTTTTCTGACAATTCCTGATAAGTGAGGCCATGTGGAAAATTTTATATTGACCTTCTCTTAAACATTTCTTATAAATATTAAACAATCATGAGACAAATGTTGCTTTAAAGAACCTTCTCTAGGAGGGAAGGGAAAAGATGCTCGAATAGGAACAGCTCTGGTCTACAGCTCCCAATGAGACCAAAGCAGAAGGAAGGTGATTTTTGTATTTCCAACTGAGGTACCCAGTTCATCTCGTTGGGACTGGTTAGGCACTGGGTCCAACCTATGGAGGGTGAGCAGAAGCAGGGTGGAGTGTCGCTTCACCTGAAAAGTGCAAGGAGTTGGGGGACCTCCCTCTCCCAGCCAACTGAAGCCATGAGGGACTGTGCTAACTGGCCACCATGGTTTTTGAAATCTGCAGAACAGGAGATTCCCTCGTGTGCCTACACCACCAGGGCCCTTGGTTTCAAGCACAAAACTGGGTGGTTGTTTGGGCAGACACCAAGCTAGCTGCAGGAGTTTGTATCATACCCCAGTAGTGCCTGGAGCCCAAGCGAGATGGAATCCTTCACTCCTCTGGAAAGGGGGCTGAAGCCAGGAAGCCAAGTGGTCTTTCTCAGTGGGTCCCATTCCCACAATGCCCAGCAAGCTAAGAACCACTGGCTTGAAATACTCACTGCCAGCACAGCAGTCTGAAGTCAAACTGGTATGATCAAGCTTGGTGGGGGTAGGGGCATCCACCATTACTGAGGCTTTAGTAGGTGCTTTTCACCTGGCACTGCTAAGGTGGCTGGGAGGTCTGGACTGGGCAGAACTCACCACAGCATGGCAAAGTTGCAGTGGCCAAACTGCTTTTCTGGATTCCTCCTTACTGGACAAGGATTCCGTGAAGTAAAGGTAACAGAACCAGTCAGGGGCTTACAGACAAAACCCTCATCTCCCTGGGAAGAGCACCTGGGGGAAGGGGCAGCTATGGGCACAACTTCAGGGGATTTAATGGTTTCCACCTGCCAGCTCTGAAGAGAAGAGCTGATCCTGACAAGAGGGATTCTCCCAGCACAGTGCACCAGCTCTGCTAAGGGACAGACTGCTTCCTCAAATGGATCCCTGACCTCCGTGCATCCTGACTGGTAGAAATCTCCCAACAGGGTTGGACAGACACCTCATACAGAAGAGCTCTGACTGACATCAGGCTGGTACTCTTCTGGGATGAAACTTCCAGAGGAAGGAGCAGGCAGCAATCTTTGCTTTTCTGCAACCTCCACTTTTGATACCTAGGTTAACAGGGTATGCAGTGGACCTCCAGCAAACTGCAGCAGACCTGCAGAAGGGAAGCCTGACTGTTCGAAGAAAAACTAACAAACAGAAAGCAACAACATCAACATCAACATAAAGGACCCCACACAAAAACTCCATCCAGAGATTATCAGCCTGAAAGATCAAAGGTAGATAAATACACAAAGATGAGGAAAAATCAGAGTAGAAACACTGAAAATTCCAAAAAAAAAAACAACAAAAAAAAAACAGAATGCCTCTTCTCCTCCACATGACCGCAAGTCCTCTCCAGCAAGGGCAAAAAACTGGATGGAGAATGAGTTTGACAAATTGACAGAAGTAGGCTTCAGAAGGTGGATAATAACAAACTCCTCTGAGCTAAAGGAGCATGTTCTAAACCAATACAAGGAAGCTAAGAACCTTGATAAAAGATTACAGAAAGTGCTAACTAGAATTACTAGTTTAGAGAAGAACATAAATGACTTGATGGAGCTGAAAACACAGCACGAGAACTTTGTGAAGCATACACAAGTATCAATAGCTGAACTGATCAAGCAGAAGAGAGGATATCAGAGACTGATGATCAACTTACTGAAATAAGGCATGAAGACAAGATTAGAAAAAAAGAAAAAAGCCGGGTGCGGTGGCTCAAGCCTGTAATCCCAGCACTTTGGGAGGCTGAGACGGGAGGATCATGAAGTTAGGAGATTGAGACCACCCTGGTTAACACAGTGAAACCCCGTCTCTACTAAAAAATACAAAAAACTAGCCAGGTGAGATGGCGGGCACCTGTAGTCCCAGCTACTCGGGAGGCTGAGGCAGGAGAATGGCATAAACCCGGGAGGCAGAGCTTGCAGTGAGCTGAGATCTGGCCACTGCACTCCAGCCTGGGTGACAGAGCAAGACTCTGTCTCAAAAAA
>NW_016803633.1:989166-994723 GCF_001698545.2 Rhinopithecus bieti | reverse complement strand
AAAAAAAAAGGGGGGAAAAATTAAAATTTGGGAAAAACAGAAAACCCAAAAAAAAAAAAAAAAAAAAAAAAAAAAAAAAAAAACAGGGGTTTCAATACTGGTCTCTGAAGAAACAAACTTTAAACCAACAACAATCAAAAAAGACAAAGAAGGGCATTGAATAATGCTTGAACCCAGGTGATGGAGGTTGCAGTGAGCTGAGATTGGGCCACTGTACTCCAGCCTGGGTGACAGAGCAAAACTCCATCTCAAATAAATAAATAAATAAAACTACTATGTTTTCAAGAAAGAGAATGTTTAATGGATCAATGCAACAAGAAGAGCTAACTATACCAAATATATATATGTACCCAATACAGGAGCACCCAGATTCACAAAACAAGTTCTTAGAAACTTACAAAGAGATGTAGGCTACAACACAGTAATAGTGGGAGACTTTAGCATCCCACTCTCAATATCAGACAGATCAATGAAACAGAAAATTAACAAGGATATTCAGGACCTAACCAGGATATAGGGTCAGCTCTGGGCCAAATGGACCTAATAGACATCTACAGAACTCTCCAACCCAAATCAACAGATTATATATTGCACTTGAATTGACCACACAATTGGAAGTAAAATACTTCTCAGTATTGCAAAACAATGGAGATCATGAAAACCAGCTTTCAGATCACAGTGCAATCAAATTAGAACTCAGGATTAAGAAACTCAAAACGAGACAACTACATAGAAACTGAACAACCTGGCCAGGCGCGGTGGCTCAAGCCTGTAATCTCAGCACTTTGGGAGGCCGAGATGGGCAGATCACGAGGTCAGGAGATCAAGACCATCCTGGCTAACACGATGAAACCCCGTCTCTACTAAAAAATACAAAACAAAACTAGCCGGGCGAGGTGGCGGACACCTGTAGTCCCAGCTACTCGGGAGGCTGAGGCAGGAGAATGGCGTAAACCCGGGAGGCGGAGCTTGCAGTGAGCTGAGATCAAGCCACTGCACTCCAGCCTGGGTGACAGAGCGAGACTCCGTCTCAAAAAAAAAAAAAAAAAAAAAAAGAAAGAAATTGAACAACCTGCTTCTGAATGACTACTAGGTAAATAATCTAAATGAGGCAGAAATAAAGAAGTTCTTTGAAACCAATGAGAACAAATAGATAATGTATCAGAATCTCTGGGACACAGCTAAAGAAGTGTTTAGAGGGAAATTTATAGCATTAAATGCCCTCATCAGAAAGCTGAAAAGATCTAAAATTGACACCCTATCATCACAATGAAAAGAACTAGAGAAGCAAGAGCAAACAAATTCAAAAGCTAGCAGAAGACAAGAAATACTAAGATCAGAGCAGAAATGAAGGAGAAGGAGACATGAAAAACCCTTCAAAAAACCAATGAATACAGGAACTGGCTTTTTTGAAACTATTAACAAAACAGATAGACCTCTAGTTAGACTAATAAAGAAGAAAGAGAGAAGAATCAAACAGACACAATAAAAAATGATAAGGGGGAGATCATCACTGATCCCACAGAAATACAACTTACCATTAGAGAATACTATAAACATCTCTACACAAATAAACTAGAAAATCTAGAAGAAATGGATAAATTTCTGGACATATATAACCTTCCAATACTAAATCAGGAAGAAATCAAACCCCGAATACACCAGTAACAAGTTCTGAAATTAAGGCAATAATTAATAGCCTACCAACCAAAAAAAGCCCAGGACTAGACAAATCCACAGCTGAATTCTACCAGAGGTACAAACAGGAGCTGGTAACATTTCTTCTGACACTATTCCAAACAATAGAAAAACTCATTTTATGATGCCAGCATCATCCTGATACCAAAGCCTGGCAGAGACACACACACACATACAAATTTCAGGCCAATATCCCTGATGAACATTGATGTAAAAATCCTCAATGAAATACTGGTAAACTGAATCCAGCAGCATATTAAAAAGCTTATCCAGCATGATCAAGTCAGCTTTATCCCTGGGATACAAGGCTATTTCAACATAGGCAAATCAATAAACATAATCCATCACATAAACAGACCCAATGTCAAAAATCACATGATTATCTCAATAGATGCAGAAAAAGCTTTCAATAAAATTCAACATCCCTTCTTGCTAAAAACTCTCCATAAACTAGGTATTGATGGAGCATCTCTCAAAATAATAAGAGCGATTTATTACAAACCTATAGCCAATATCACAATATCATACCGAATGGGCAAAAGCTGGAAGCATTTCCTTTGAAAACTAGCACAAGTCAAGAATGTCATCTGTCACCACTCCTATTCAACATAGTATTCGAAGTTCTTTTTTTTTTTTTTTCTTTGAGACTGAGATTTGCTCTTGTTGCCCAGGCTGGAGACCAGTGGAATAACCTTGGCTCACTGCAACCTCTGCCTCCTGGGTTCAACCGATTCTCCTACCTTAGCTCTGGCCAGGGCAATCAGGCAAGAGAAAGAAAATAAGCGTAATCAAATAGGAAGAAAGGAAGTCAAATTGTCTTCCAGGTGACATGATTGTTACCTGGTGACATGATTGTATATTTAGAAAACCCTTGACATGATTGTATATTTAGAAAACCCCATCGTCTCAGCCCCAAAACTCCTTTAGCTGATAAGCAACTTCAGCAAAGTCTCAGGATGTAAAATTAATGTGCAAGAATCACAAGCATTCCTATATACCAACAATAGACAAGTAGAGAGCCAAATCATGAGTGAACTCCCATTCACAATTGCTATAAAGAGAATAAAATACCTAGGAATACAGCTTAGAAGGGTTATGATGGACCTCTTCAAGGAGAACTACAAACCACTGCTCAAGGAAATAAGAGAGGACACAAACAAATGGAAAAAAATTCCATGCTCCATGGACAGGAAGACTCAATATTGTGAAAATGATCATACTACCCAAAGTAATTTATAGATTCAATTTTATTCCCATCAAGCTACCACTGACTTTCCTCACAGAATTAGAAAAAAAATACTTTAAATTTCATATGGAACCAAAAAAGAGCCTGTATAGCCAAGACAACCCTAAGCAAAAAGAAGAAAGCTGGAATCATCACACTACCTGACTTCAAACTATACTACAATGCTACAGTAACCAAAACAGCATGGTACTGGTACCAAACCTGACATATAGACCAATGGAACAGAACAGAGACCTCAGAAATAACACTACACATCTGCAACCATCCGTTCTTCAACAAACCTGACAAAAACAAGCCATGGGGAAAGGATTCCCTATTTAATACATGATGTTGCAAAAACTGGCCAGCCATATGCAGAAAACTGAAACTGAACCTATTCCTTGTGCCTTATACAAAAATTAACTCAAGATGGATTAAAGACTTAAACGTAAAGCCAAAAACCATAAAACCCTAGAAAAAAGAAAAAAAAAAAAAAAACTAGGCAATACTGTTCAGGACATAAGCATGGGCAACACCAAAAGCAATTGCAACAAAAGCCAAAATTGAAAAATGGGGTCTAATCAAACTAAAGAGCTTCTGCAGCAAAAGAAATTAGCATCAGAATGAACAGGAAACCTACAGAATGGAAAAAAAAAATTGCAATCTAACAATCTGCCAAAAGTCTAATATCCATAGTCTACAAGGAACTTAAACAAATTTACAAGAAAAAGACAAACAAATCTATCAAAAAGTGGGCAAAAGATATGAACAGACACTTCTCAAAAGAAGACATTTGGCTGGGTACAGTGGCTCATGCCTGAATCCTAGCAGTTTGGGAGGCCGAGGTGTGTGGATCACAAGGTCAGGAGATTGAGACCATCCTGGCTAACACAGTGAAACCCTGTCTCCACTAAAAATACAAAAAAAAGTAGCCAGAAGTGGTGGCGGGTGCCTATAGTCCCAGCTAGTTGGGAGGCTGAGGCAGGAGAATGGCATGAACCTGGGAGGTAGGACTTGCAGTGAGCCGAGATCGTACCCCTGCACTCTAGCCTGGGCAACAGAGTGAGACTCTGTCTCAAAAACAAAAAAGAAAAAAAAAAAGAAGACATTTATGTGGCCAATAAACATATGAGAAAAAACTCATCATCACTGGTCATTAGAGAAATGCAAATCAAAACCACAATGAGATACCATCTCATGTCAGTTAGAATGATGATCATTAAAAACTCTGGAAACAACAAATTCTGGTGAGGATGTGGAAAAACAGGAACACTTTCACACTGTTGCTGAGAATGTAAATTAGTTCAACCATTGTGGAAGACAGCGTGGCAATTCCTCAAGGATCTAGAACTAGAAATACCATTTGACCCAGCAATCCCACTACTGGGTATAAATCCAAAGGATTATAAATTATTCTACTATAAAGACACATGCACATGTATGTTTACTGCAGCACTGTTTACAATAACAAAGACTTTGAACCAACCCAAATGTTCATCAATGATAGACTAAAGAAAATGTGGTACATATATGCCATATGGCTGCTATAAAAATATGCTAACAGTCACCTTATCAAATGTTTTGAAATGTAAGTCTAAAACATTAAGGAAACCCCAATTATATATTTCCCTCAATTGGGATTTTTTTCTGATTCTTTTTTTTTGTAATTCAACTGGAATTACAGTTTTTTTGGAGGTAGGTAACAGAGATAAAATGCCGTTTTCATCATATCATATCAAAGGTACATATAATCAACATGAGTTTTAACTGTTGAGATTATCCTTGATCAACAGGTTGAGGCAGTATTTTTTAGGTTTCTCCACTGTAAGATTAATCTTCCCTTTCCCCCTTTTCATACTGTACATTTTAAAAGTCACGATGTCCATCTCACACTTGAGAAGTGGGGAGTTATGCTAAACCCTTTTGATGGTGAAGTGTCTATGTAAATTATTTGGAATGTTTCCACATGGAATATTTACTTATTGTCTCCCATTTATTTATTCAATTTCATATATGGTTTTTATATATTATGAATTCATGTATATTTATTGTATATCTTATGTTATAATTCAGTGCTACTTTATTTGTTGTTCAATTTTTTTCCAGCTTTGGGCATTGGGAGCTCAGCATTGCTCCTGTATCCATCTGACATACTCTCATCATTGTAAAGTTGGCTGTTTGTTTTTTGAATACTTTTTAATCTTCTGGTACTAAAACATTCTCCAGGCACATCTTGTTTCTTTCTTTCCCCTGTCCTAAAACGAGCCAGTTTTTCATGAAGCCCTGGTCATTTTTGTTGCAAAGTAGTTTTGGGTACCTGTTGCTGTTGGAGTGTCTTTGCTCGTAGCCTGTATCAGTGACACAGCAAGAAAAAGTATGTACATATCCTAGCCCATGTATATATACACACATATAGCAAATATATATGTATATATATATTATATATAAACATGTGTTGATACTGGTTTCCAACTCTAATCTATTACCACATAAATAATTCCACCCTACTTCCCTGCTTATATCTAAATTTCCACTCCAACAATGAGAAACCTGACTCCCACCATCCACCGAATAAAACTCTGTTCAATCAGAATGTGTATGTGTGTGTATTTCTTTTTTTTTTTTTTTTTTTTT
>NW_016803633.1:966288-988145 GCF_001698545.2 Rhinopithecus bieti | reverse complement strand
GTCAAAAGGACAAAGCTGGAGGCGTCACGCTACCTGACTTCAAACTATACTACAAGGCTACAGTAACCAAAACAGCATGGTACTGGTACCAAAACAGAGATATAGACCAATGGAACAGAACAGAGTCCTCAGAAATAATACCGCACATCTACAGCCATCTGATCTTTGACAAACCTGAGAGAAACAAGAAATGGGGAAAGGATTCCCTATTTAATAAATGGTGCTGGGAAAATTGGCAGGCCATAAGTAGAAAGCTGAAACTGGATCCTTTCCTTACCCCTTATACGAAGATTAATTCAAGATGGATTAGAGACTTAAATGTGTGTGTATTTCAAATTTGTTAACATGTACCCCCATAGATATAACTTTATCAATGAGAGTACAGTGCTTATTTACCATTCCTTTTGTCATGTTAGAATTCAATTTAATTATTTTGATCTATTCACATTCCATCCTGGAACCTCTGACCCCTTACACCTTTAAAAAATCTTATCTTCATTGAAGGTCACTCTGTGCTATCAAGTTCTATGATTTTTGTCAAATACTGAGTCATGTATTCACATTACAGTATTATACAGAATAGTTTTACTACCCTAAAACTTTCTGTGTGCTTTACCTCTGCAGTGCCCACCCTCTCCGTGTCCCTGGCAACTACTGTTTGTATTTACTCTCCCTCTATAGTTTTACTCTTTTCAGATTGTTATGTAAATAAAATTATACATTATTCACCCTTTTAAGACTGGCTTTTTTCACTTGACAGTATACATTGAAGGTTTTTCTGTGTCTTTTCATGAGTTCGTAGCTCAGCTCATTATATATTACAAATAGTATTTCATTTATGGATATAGCACAATTTGTTTATCCATTCATCTATTAAAAGACATTTTGGTAGCTGATGGTATAATTTTGAACAAGAGTCCTGAGAAAGAAGGTCATTGCCCTGTTCCCAGTCTAAGAGGAAAAGTGTCTTGTTTCTCATCATTGGGTAAGACTTAAACTATAGGTATTTTGCAATTTTTCTTTATCAAGTTTATATTCCTTTCTGTCTTAGTCCATTTGTGCTTCTATAACCAAATACCCAAGACTAACTCCTAACTGTATTAACATAAATCCTCAAAATAAAAGCTTTTTCACTTTAGTTCCTATTACCCAATATAGCATATCCATCTCTTATAAAAAATTATGTCACTCCAGAAGATAAGATAACATAATATGAAAAGACAAACAAGTGTCACATCCTGATGGAGATAGGGTAAGTATATTGGAAGTATCAGGTAGGAAATATTAAATAACTATGACTGACGTGTTAAAGGTTCTAATAAAAAAGTACACAATATATAAAAACAAGTGGGTAATGTAATCAGAAAGAATGGAAACTATTGAAAAAATTCAAAGGAAATATTACAAATAAAAACATTGTAGCCGGTCATGGTGGCTCATGCCTGTAATCCCAGCACTTTGGGAGGCTGAGATGGGTGGATCACTTGAGGTCTGAAGTTTGAGACCAGCCTGGCCAACATGGTGAAAACCCATCTCTAAAAAAAAATACAAAAATTAGTCAGGTTTGGTGGCATGCACCTGTAGTCCCAGCTACTCGAGAGGCTGAGTTGGGAGAATTGCTTGAACCCAGGAGGTGGAGGCTGCAGTGAGCCAAGACTGAACCACTACACTCCAGCCTGGGCAACAGAGGGAGACCCTGTCTCAAAACAAACAACCAAAAAAAAAAAAAGAAATCAAAAATAGTGTAATAGAAAATAAGAATTATTTTATGGGCTCATCAGTAGACTTGTCAAGACTGAGAAATGAGTCATTGAGCTTGAGAACAGGTCAATAAAACTTTCTGAACTGAAATCAATGAAAAATATATATATATATATCCAAGAACCGTAAGACAATTTCTGTATAACAAGAATACAGAATGAGAAAAAAGAAGAAAAGATAAACAGGTAAATATGATGTGTTTGCAGTAATATTGGGCAAGAATTTTTAAAATTAATGACAGACCCCAAACTATTTCAGAGCCATAAAGCTCAGAGAACATCAAAACAGATAAATACCAACAAACAAAGCAAAAAATAAACAAACACCCTAAGCATATCATGTTAGGCAATGTTTAATATTGGTCTTATCTTTGGGCACCAGGTCTTCCATTCCCTCTCGTGGCCTTTTTCTGTTTTCCCTCTTGACTTTGGGCTTCCCTAATTAATCTTCCCCAGACAGCTCTTTCAGTAAAATCAACTTTTATATACTGGAGTCCTGTTGTTGTGATACTGAAGCACAGGGCAAGGGGAGGGTTTTTAATCATCTTTCCCTCAAATTTCAATGTCTTAGTGAGCATGTGTCTCATTCACATGTTTTTCACATTCACATATATTTATCCAGTGGTTTTGCTTTTCCTCACCACCTTCCTCTTTCCATTTTTCCCTGCCGCAACATTCTCAGTCCTTTTCTTGAAGCCCTCAGCAAAGTTGCATATGAGTTTTTCCTTCAGTTTGGTGAGGTGGAAAGGTTAGAAGACAATGGGGTTAGAGTTGAAGGAATGCCCTTCCCCTAAATAGGTTAATGCTCTGACAAATCTGTCCGCGGAACATTTGTCTTTGCCACAAAGAAGTCTTCAGGCCTATTTCAAAATAATTACCCTCCCCTTCCACTGTCAGGATAAAAACGGGACATTTTGGGGATCTTCATTGTGAGAACTAGGCATAGTTACTTGATGGTAAGGATAAAAATGTGAGTGCAACCAACAATTTCTCACTCACATAATAGCCTGCCTTCAGCCTACAGGAATTAGTCCAAATTATCATTACATGTTCCTATCAGTTGATGACTCCAGAGGATCCTGGTCTAGGTAAGCACACCTGGCTGTGTCTCTGGATAAATCTGTCATTACAGATTTCAAGAGAGCAGTTTGCCCTGCAACCTCAGTTTTTCGACAAGTCAATGAAAAATAATTGATTTTCAGTTTGTCCTGCCTTTTCTCTTTGCAAGGACAGAATTGATAACTTCGAAGTTCTCTATATGCCAGATATAAGACTGGAAGTCGATATTACTTAATTTTCCAACACTGTAATGAGCAATTTTTTAATGACACAAAAATCTACAATACAATATTAAGTCAAAAGCTAAGACACAATGATACATGAAAGTATATAAAGCATTATCTTATCCGTATGAGGCAACTGTTATGGAATGTTTGAAAACTACCAAAATAGCCATTATTTCTGGTTAGTGATATTATTGAAGAAAATGTTGCATTGATTTTGTCCCTAATTATCCTTTAATAAGCATTTATTACTTTATTGCCACACATTACAAATTACAATCATTATGTGTATTTTAACCAATTTTTAAAATAGATTTATGTGATTATCACAATAAAATACTTGAGCTTATAAACTACTTTACGATAATACTTAATCAGTTGACTTTTCTCTTTAACAATAAAACGTAAAAATATGCTACCATCATATATTAAATACTACAATTTGCCAGGCCAGTAATCAACAAATATTTATGGTATTAATAAATTTGTGACTGGAATAGTTGAGTAAGATTGCTAGAAACTAGATCTTTAATTTGGAAAATATTTGAGTAATAAAATTGCAGCAAAATATATTATAAAATAGATAAATGTAAATACATACCTATATATGCACACATAATTGTTTCTTTAAAAAATAAAACAGACAAGTTATCACTGTGTTGCTCAGGCTGGTCTTGACTTTGGCCTCCCAAAGTGTTGGGATTACAGGCATGAGCCCCCAGGCCTGACCCTCAATTGTTTCTTATTCAAGTGAATGTTGTTCTTTGAACTGGAATAAAAGATGCTGTCTAGAATTGCTTGAAGGCTTTTGTGAAATACTATACAAAGGTCATCTAAGAACAGAGTTACTCCCTCTCCTCTAATGCTTATCTCTTGGCTTTTATAACATATCCAAGTCCTGCAGTGCTCCATAATTTACAGCACTTAACTAGCTGTCATACATAATGAGAAGAAATTGTTCAATATACCTGACAATAATTCAGGAAGTTGTCAGACTAGATTATCAGCTCCATTAAAATCCAATCAGACAAAATAAATGAGATGCTTGATTAATTTCACCATATGTTGGTTATAGTTTGACCTCCTCTGGAGGAAAAAAATATATATATTATATACAATTTATTTTATATACATTTAGAAGAGAGGCACACACACGTAGACATGACATATGATTACTTCAGAGAGCAGTTTCATTTTAAATGTGAAGCCAACAATAAATGTGACTAGTTGCTTTGTTTCTGAGTGTTGTTGCTGTTGTTGTTTGTTTGTTTTTTGAGACGGAGTCTCGCTCTGTCGCCCAGGCTGGAGTTCAGTGGTGCGATTTCGGCTCACTGCAAGCTCTGCCTCCCGGGTTCATGCCATTCTCCTGCCTCAGCCTCCTGAGTAGCTGGGACTACAGGTGCCCGCCACTATGTCCGGCTAATTTTTTTGTATTTTAGTAGAGACAAGGTTTCACCATGTTAGCCAGGATGGTCTCGATTTCTTGACCTTGTGATCTATCCGCCTCGGCCTCCCAAAGTGCTGGGATTACAGGCCTGAGCCACTGTGCCTGGCCAAGGTTTCCCCGTTAAGAAAAAAAAAAAAAAGGCAGAAAGAAGGAAGAAGAAGGACAAGGAGAAGGAGAAGGAGGAGAAGGAGAAGGAGAGGAAGAGGGAAAAGAAGGAGAAGGAGGAGGAGAAGAAGAAGAAATGGCATATTTCTTCTGGAGACATTGTGTGGCCTTTATTTGTTAGTTATGGATTTTTTGTTTGGCTTATATAAAGTCAGCATTTTAGATGCTTTAAAAAAATCTTACTCCTGTCATAAAACCGAGGTGACACTTTTCATAAATAATATTTTCTTTAATATTAAAGTTACAATAAGTATTCCGAGAATCTGANTGTTTGTTTTTTGAGACGGAGTCTCGCTCTGTCGCCCAGGCTGGAGTTCAGTGGTGCGATTTCGGCTCACTGCAAGCTCTGCCTCCCGGGTTCATGCCATTCTCCTGCCTCAGCCTCCTGAGTAGCTGGGACTACAGGTGCCCGCCACTATGTCCGGCTAATTTTTTTGTATTTTTAGTAGAGACAAGGTTTCACCATGTTAGCCAGGATGGTCTCGATTTCTTGACCTTGTGATCTATCCGCCTCGGCCTCCCAAAGTGCTGGGATTACAGGCCTGAGCCACTGTGCCTGGCCAAGGTTTCCCCCGTTAAGAAAAAAAAAAAAAAAGGCAGAAAGAAGGAAGAAGAAGGACAAGGAGAAGGAGAAGGAGGAGAAGGAGAAGGAGAGGAAGAGGGAAAAGAAGGAGAAGGAGGAGGAGAAGAAGAAGAAATGGCATATTTCTTCTGGAGACATTGTGTGGCCTTTATTTGTTAGTTATGGATTTTTTGTTTGGCTTATATAAAGTCAGCATTTTTAGATGCTTTAAAAAAATCTTACTCCTGTCATAAAAACTGAGGTGACACTTTTTCCTAAATAATATTTTCTTTAATATTAAAGTTACAATAAGTATTCCGAGAATCTGAAGATCTGATTTTATATTCAAGCTCTTCTACTTATTGTTTGTTTAACCTTCATCAAATTATTTAATCTTTCTTTTTTTTTTTTTTTTTTTTTTGAGACAGAGTCTTGCTCTGTCATCCAGGCTGGAGTGCAGTGGTGTGATCTCTGCTCACTGCAACCTCCCGCTCCCAGGTTCAAGAGATTCTTATGTCCCAGCCTCCCAAGTAGCTGTGGTTATGGGCATGTGCCATCATGCCTGGCTAATTTTTGTATTTTCAGTTGAGACAGGGTTTCACCACGTTGGCCAGGCTGGTCTCGAACTCCTGACCTCAAGTGATCCACCCACCTCGGCCTCCTAAAGCCCTGGGATTTATAGGTGTGAGCCACCACACCCAGCCTATTTAATCTTTCTGAGCTTTTAGTTCCCTCATCAGTAAACTAGTTTAATGTTATATATTTCACATGTTTTTTGTAAGTAGTAAATACAATGCTGTATATGAGTAAACTTTCTAAATTTAAAGGTCTGTGCAAATGCAAAGTAAAAGTGTAGTCATATTATCATTGCTCTCACATGGTTCATGAATCATAAACATAATAGAGTGTTTAAAATGTTTTTGTCATATTTAACAGTGTTGAAGAAATTCACTTGTGTTCAAAGACATTTAATAAGGATTTATTTGTTACACTTCAATCTACTTTCTCATATTTCCCATGCCTGAAGAGCAAAACTACAGCATTATATCTAATGCCAAATTTTGACATCACACTAACGTAAATTAGTTTGCTTTTGTACAAAAATATCTATAAGAACTACCTTTACGTGAATGTCAACCGAATTCAAATGTATTCTTAAGCATTTTATATGGATTAATTTGTTGAAATCTGACAACTTTATGAATTACTTTCTGTTATTATCACCCTAGTTTTACAGATGCAGAAACCGAGGTGTGGAGAGATTAAGTACCCTCCCACTCAGTCATCTTATAATTGAAAAAATCATGAATTGAGCATAACTCTAGGATCCACAATATTAATCAATATGCTACACTACCTTGAAATCTAGACTGAAGCACAAGCCTGAATTCAGATACTTAGATTTTAACTAATTTTTTAGTTTCAAAATTTGCTTTAGGTTAATTGGCTATATTATACCATTAACAACAACAACAAAAATACTGGAATGACAGGAATAATAGTCGATGGGTTGGGATACATGCTAAAAGTTTTACATGATGATCTCATGTAATTTTTTTAATGGTTATATAGCAGCTATTTTAACCTCTTTTGATGAAGAAAATAAACCTTAAAATTAAATAAAATCTTCCTAACAATACAGCTAGCAAGTGAAGTAGCTAGGTCTTTCATCCTTGACTGTGTTCCTAACCACTACAGCATCTCAGTGTTTCGAAGATAATCTTAAAAAAGGGGTAATCATTCTTCCATTATATATCACATTCTGCAAGCTAAAATAAATTAAATGTGTGTAACCTTTATGACAATAACAATTGTCAAAGCAAAAATTATAAGATAATTTTAAAATTGGGAATTCACTGCTGTGTTTTGAAGCACACTTTAGGAATTACCATTTTTTTATAAAGTGTTTGAGCACTTTATTAAAAATGTTATCTAGTCGTGAGATATCTAGTTGTGAGATATTAAGAGTGGGAAGATTTACATTCACTATTATTTTTTCTGCCTAATACAGAGGAGTGTGCTGTGAGAAGAGAAAATGAGATCAAATATATAAATATGCCTTTAAAGCTTTAAAATGATAGAAAACAGTGTAATTTACTATGACTGAAGAAGGAAGTACAGCTTAGGTTTAACAGAGTTTTCATTGGAAAATCAGAAACCAATCGCCTTTATGAAGAGAAAGTAATGACTGTAATTGAATCAAATACATACTAGTTGTGGAACAGTAAGAGGCACAGAGAATCATCATCAGGAAATTAATTTAAAATCAGATTCTCACACATAGTAATCCTATATTCTTATTGAGTAGATATCTAGTGGAGCAAAGGGGTGTACTTTTCTGAAAATAAATGGCACATTATATTCTGAGACAGGAGATGCTAAGATCATACTTTAAAACCCATAGCTTTGGGCTGCCTCTTTCTTAGTGTCTGAGCAGTGTCTTCTGTGGTTTACTTTTGTTACAATGGAATAGTCAATAAGAAACGTCTATAGATTTTTCCAAAATCATCCAGTGAAAATTCTTTCAGCCACAAAAGGTGGTGTTCTCTGTATCGTTTAAGGTTCTCAGTTAAAACAAACAAACAAACAAAAATGAAAACAAAAAAAAGAAAACAAATCCACAAACTCACAGAAAATAATTTTATTAAAGAACATTATGTGACGATCATACATGCCCAACAGTATAGGAGCAGAAGAAGCTCTTAAGAGCTTTAAGAGGCAAGGCACATTTCTGTTAGCCTATTTGCATTTCTGCCAATCATTAGGAGAAGAGCATGCCCAGACTACTACTGTTTCTTGACTCCAGATATTTAAAGGAGAAATATGTTGAGACGTAAGATTAAAGATTGATCACCCTTCCCAAAACAGACATACCCCAACAAACCCCAAAACCCATGAGAGAGTGATAAATGAGATCTAGGGATCTGTTTTTTAAAACAAATCTACATAGCAATGGTTGAGTAATTGGCTATGTTATTCAGAGGGACTATGCTGTTGCCAGAAACCTGAACTATTCTAGCCAAACACACCTGGGTACTGTGGTTTGGCATTTACACTGGATGCTAGGCACTCATGCTGGAGCCATCATTAATGCTTCCTCTAATGAGGTAGATACTTATGCCAATTTCCTAATTTAACAATATCAATTATTTGTAGCATCTGCTTAATTATGCTACTCTTTCCTGAATTGAAGTTTCATGTGGGACAACCAAATATGTTCTTGTATTAACCCCTGGTATTTTGCCTCTATATGTTAAAATACATGATAAGGAGGACTTTACGGATAGAATTAAGATTTTGTACTGGCTCGGCACGGTGGCTCATACATATAATATAATCCCAGCAGTTTGGGAGGCCAAGGCAGGTAGATCACCTGAGGTCAAGAGTATGAGACTAGCCTGGCCAACATGGCCAAACACTGTCTCTACTAAAAAATATAAAAATTAGCTGGGCGTGGTGATTGTCTGTGGTAGTAGCTACTCAGAAGGCTGAGACAGGAGAATCACTTGATCCTGGGAGGCGGAAGTTGCAGTGAACTGAGATCACACCACTGCACTCCAACCTGGATGACAGAGTGAGAGACTTTGTCTCAAAAAAAAAAGATTTTCAACCATAAAATAAAGGGATTTTCCTGGATAACCTAGGAGGCTCTAATGTGATCACATAGCTTTTGGAAAGGCAGAAAACTTCAGTCAGAAACATGAACCTGAACAAGAAGCAAGGGAAATTTGAAGCATGAGAGGAAATCAATCCACCATTACTGGGTTTGAAAATGAAAAGAACTCAAGACAAAGGTACGCAGCAGCTTTTAGAACTTGACACCAAGAAAATAGTGACCTCCAATAAACAGTAAGGAGTTCTGCCATCAATCTGCGTGAGCAAGAAAATCAATTCTTCCCTGGAGGCTCCAGAAGGGAATGTAACCCTGCCAACCCTGATGTTAGGCCCATGAAACCTGTAATGGACTTCTGCCCTACAGAACCGTAAATTAACAAATTTGTGTTGTTTTAAGTTCCTAAATTTGTGTTCATTTGTTATGGCAGCAATAGAAAACTTACATAGCTTCCTACATCTTATAATACGTGGATACCTTTATTTCATGATCTATTTACTATATACTCTATTGTTTGACACTTTAATATATGAGAAAGAAAACTGTCATCTTTTTACATTCTTCCTCCTCTACTTTCTCTCTACTTCTGAACATCAGGCTAGTATACACTAAGTTTACATTAAGGTAAAGAGCAGCTATGGGTTCACTAATACTATTTTCAATCTCCATACTTTTACACTTACATAATCAAGAGATTGAAAACGTTTACAATCAACTCTACAATTATAATCAAATGTTTTATGTTTTGTCTATGGATTATTGTATAAAAACTAAAAGTCTAAGAATACACATCATCTACAGTATCTTAGTAATGCAAATATGATCACAGCAAAACCAGTGAATGCTAGAGTAGTTGCATCTGTAGAATAATAAAGTCTTCCTCTGTAAAATATGTTCCATTGTATTTATACTTCACATTAAATTCATGCATTACTTGCACCAAAGTCAAATGAATTGTTGCTCTTTCCATTCCATTAATTACTTAAGTACTGTACCAAATACATATTGAGTACCTAACATATTACAGGTATCCATCAAAGAATAAAACACATGCCATATTTACATTTGGGTTTGCTTAAAATGCAAATATGATCTCATGTTTTAATTGACTTCATATTTGAATAATTCATTATTTTCAATTTTAAAAAAATTTATTTTATTTTGACAGATAAAACATATGCCATAGTTACCATATCACTAAAACCTTTCCATTTTGGGTTATACAACTTATTGAATTTTATATGTTCTCACTTCTAGGCCACACATTTATCTTCATTTTAGTTTAATAGATGAATAGTATTTTCGTGAATCCTATTAAATTCTTTATAGATTTCTTCTTAGATTACTGATACATTTTTTGTTTTGCTGTGGCTTACTTGAATTTTTTTTTTTTTTTTTTTTTTTTTTTTTTTGAGACAGGATCTCACTCTGTTGCTTAGGCTGGAGTGCAATGGCATGCTCATGGCTCACCACAGCCTTGACCTCCTGGGCTCAGGTGATCCTACCACCTCAGTCTCCCAGGTAGCTGGGACTACAGGCACATGCCACCATGCCTAGTTAACTTTTGTAATTTTTGTAGAGACAGGGTTTTGCCATGTTGTCCAGGCTGGTCTCGAACTCCTGGTCGAGACCAGCAATCTATACACCTCGGCATCCCAAAGTGCTGGGATTACAGGCGTGACTCACTATGCCTAGCTGAAAGTTATTTTTTTCAAAAACCAAAGGTAAAGACAAACTCAAAGCTTACTTCAACTTTGAGAAAACTTACTTCACTAGTTCATTGATTATATCTTTCTTCCTTGTTTGTTGTCTTATTCTAGAATGTCTACTAGTCTTTTGTATCTCCTCTGATTGGAAACTGATACATCTCTTACGTACTTGCTTACATTTTGGTCTTAATTCTCAGAGATAGCCTCCATATGTTTTTCTCATAAGAACAATTATATTTTTAATTTTCATGAATGTTTTATTGTTCTACTAATTGTTCTTTCCTCATAAATGTTTGCAAAGTTGGGTACATATATTATCTCTTCATATATCCCTAAATTTGTTAATTAAAATGTTTTGTTTGCTTCTTTCTTATTTTATTTTTTAAGTTGTAAACCTTTTTCTGAATTACCTATGCTTCTTTTAGAATTGATTTATTCTTTCTAGGTAAAGATTTTTTTTTTTCCTACTGATTTTTCTAAAAATCTGGTAATTGTTGCTCAGTTATATTTAAAATGAAGGCCTAGATTTATTCATTTAGGTAGCTTGCATAGTTTCTTTTGCATATCTAGCCATTTCTATGAACCTGAGTGCTATCCATATGTCCATTTGTAGCAGTGAGTCAGGAATAATGATATGTTATACTTTAAGAGTCAGATAAGTTCAACTCTTCACTACTAAAAACAATGATCATACCACACATCACACAATCCAAACTGAGGCAGTAGCCCCAGTCTGAAAACCCAGGCTCAATTTCATTAGATGCTTACCTGGTTTTCTACTTGAAGTAAAGACATTGATATATACACTCCAGAGGTACCCAAAGGTGATGAGAGGACTCAATCAGAATGTGTAAAAAGGCAAGTGAAATTCACTGAAGACAATTTTAAAAATTTGATACGGATGATATTTTCCCCATCTTGTTCTCTTTTGTCCTTCTCAGAAGATCAGTAACATCCTGTAGTTTTTGTTGCCTCTTTTATTTTGGATATATAAAGGATACTTCTTTTGTATAAATTTTTTCCCTGAAATAAAATTTCTCAAGCCAATTTTCATAAGTTTTATTTTGAAGGAAAAATACCTTAGTATGTTATATGTAATTCACGTATATATTCCAAATGACAAAAAATACTATAAATAAATTGTTTAAAATGTAGTATAGACTATATTATTTCTCCCTGGGAATACATTGGCATTTTGGGTCAGCCAATATTTTGCTGTCCAGAACTGTATATACACCAACAGTTATACAGCATCTCTGTTTCTCTCTTCAATATGTCCCCTTTCTTGTCCCTATGACAACCCCTAACAACATAGCACATTTCCCCTGTCCCTCAAGAGATAGGGTTTAGACCAATGGCCTTACTATATCAACAGTCCAGCCAGCCCCGTCATTTTCCATTAGGTATAACTGTAGTAATATACAGTATGTATTCTCTTTGTCTAACTACATTTAAAATAATTTGAGTACAGGAACCATTATTAACTGTGTTTCCCCTGGAATGACTAGTATGGTAATAGATGATGCTTATCTTTTAATGAATATGCTATTTGATGAGTCTCATTCTGTCGAGTGTGGCATCAGTAATGGGTGTAACTATACTGGTTTATCTGTGACTATACAGATTCTCAATATCAGGATTTAAAAAAACTGAAACGTAGTAGAAATGTGGGTGAGAGAGAGGAGAATGTGGATGTGTTGTACTAAGTCACCATATACTGATTTCAAGCAATATCTAGATTTTGAGAGATCCTGAAGAAAAAAAACAAAAGAAATTATAACATTTGTAACAATATTTAAAACCTAGCTTTTATTAATATGCAAATTTAAATATGAAACAGAGAATCAAATCAGATTTGGGCAAAGCATTTATTGAGTAAATTTTATGTGATTGGCCAACAGCTGCAGTTAGCTGTAAAATCTGAATTCTGCCTTCAGTTTAAAACAGTACAACATAACACAATGCATGTGGGCTTTGTGGTAAGATAAATATTTGAATTTATACCAATTCCTATCACTTTGTCAGCAAAATTTAAAGATCTATACCTTTTGGATGGGAATAAAGATTTGAAGACATACAAAGGTAAAACTTAAATATATCAGTTGACTACTCAAGCAGAAAAGCTCAAAGTCCTGAAAGGTTCGTAAAATTAGGATTTAGCAGTGAGGGCAGGTGTAGGCCAGTTTGTCAGGGAATGTTCGAAGGTTGCAATTTATCTTTGGAAAGAGCAGATTTAGATAATGGATCAGAGGCCTCAGTGTTCATCCACAGACTACTAAACATGGAAGTTGTAATGTACAAAATGAAAATATTAGAGCAGTGAGCAATAAATACAAGTTTTTGTACCAATTAAGAATGGTTGCATTAGCTAGCTCCTAAATAGCTCTTCTTTAAAAAAATTGTCAAGTGACTTTCAGAATATACGTTGTAAATTCTAATTCCCATGTATAAATCACACTGATAAATTTCAGTTGCATTACTTTGTAGATTATTTTGTGAAACATGGTCAATAATGGACTCTGTCCTATAAATACTATAACATATGACAAAGTTATAATAATTTAAAAAACACGGTCTTTGTGAGAAAAAAGAAGGACTTTAACCAAGAAAAAGTTCAGACAACTTCTATGGGTATTGGAAAATATGTAGAATAGCATGAACACAATATACTGAATATAGAAGAAATTCTTTAGTTTATAAATAGCTTCATCAGCCTTAGGTAAAATAAAAGGAATATCTATACCTTTCAATATATACCAAAATGAGACATAGATGATTTGAATATTTGTTATTCACAAAGTAAAATATATATTAGGGAAATCTTTTGGTAAATATTTACAGAATGTTATAGCAGAAAGTCCATTTTAAGAATGATACTGTAGTCAAAAGCATAAATGGTAGTTTTAATATATTTGAACACAAATAAATTATAATTTTGCTCAGAAGATTATTGGAAATAATTTGAACAATATTCCGGATATAATTACTAATTGTTTTTACTAAGGTTATATATCTCTGGATTTATGTATAATTTTTAAATATTTAAATTTTTTTTTTTTTTTTTTGAGATGGAGTCTCACTCTGTTACCCATGCTGGCGATCTTGTCTCACTACAACCTCCGCCTCTGGGGTTCACGCCATTCTCCTGCCTCAGTCTCCTGAGTAGCTAGAACTACAAGTGCATGCCACCACACCCGGCAAATTTTTTTTTTTTTTTTAGTAGAGACAGGGTTTCACCATGTTAGCCAGGATGGTCTTGATTTCCTCACCTCGTGATCTGCCCCCCTTGGCCTCCCAAAGTGCTGGGAGTACAGGCGCATGCCACCACACCCAGCTAATTTTCATATTTAAGTTAAAATCTTTGTAATAATGAATCTGTCTGTTCAACAAAACATTAGGGGAATTCAGAAATTACTTAACCAAAAAAGACTATAGTTACACTTCTATCTATCTAGAGAAATATACAAGCTTCATAAAATAGGCCCCAGGGCCTTACTTTTGTTTTTCTGGTTTATAAATCAAAATAAAATGATGCAAATGGGATTTTCAACATTTATAAAATTTATAATTGAGGGATATTTTCAGATCTGGAACTAAAGTTGTAAGATTTGCATTTTAGTTACATTTATTCTACATATTTGGAATTTTTATTTTAGCCAGATAACATATCTTCTTAATTATCAATGTACATATTTTTATTTTCTAAAATGAGTATATTTTATAATTTATAAATATATTTTATGTAGTAGTAATGAATTTTTGTTTTTATCAAAGTTATGATTTAATTATAGTCATCTTAAAACAATTTAAGGCCATTTTAGATTCTAGAATATATGTTGTTTTATTCTTTTATTATTTCCACAGATATATAGTCAGTGTCTGCTCTGGGCCAGACTCTGTCTAGGTAACAAAGATGTAAAAACTAACAAAACAAAGATGGTCCCTGGTTGCCTGTGGCAGAGAAAAGTAAACAGAACATATATTTTTAAATTATTTATTAAATAATCCTTTTCAGGCTTCTGTTAAGGTGGGGTAAAGACGTCAGACTTATTTCCCCAATGGGAAAGTCTAGAAATTAGGGGCTGATGCACACCAGCTAGTTTGTTCTACCATGTTGCTGGAACCAAAGCTGAGTTCCCTTGATGATCCAAAAAAGAGGAATGCAGCTGATGTTGCTATCACTCAAAGCAGAGACTGAAAACTTAAGTAGTCCTTCATACCTGACTGATTATTTCTATCTGGCATGTGTAAAGAATCAATTCTGATTTCTCTCATTTCACTTAAACAAAATATTAAATATTCATATGTGGGAATTTACGTTTGAAGGATTCTGTAAGAGCCATTGGCTGCTTTTTGCGCTTTGATCAAATTGACCTAAGCTTCCATGGTATCTTAATTTAGTCACATAACTCTCTAGCTTTTGCATGTTGACATGTTCAATCATGTTCTTCATGGCATATAGTGTCAGAGTGGCTGGTCTTTGCTGTCTTTTACGACACCATTCCAGATTTCTTTCTTTTTCAATGTGGTTTTTGTCATGTTTACTTCTCCAGGTCATTTCAATCCACCGGAAGTATTCTACTAAAACTGAATCCCAAAAGACGAAAGATAGAAGCCTTGAAACACTTCTACCCAGGGGATTCCTTAAACTGTATGCAGATTGCACTATCCCATCCCGGTAATCATAAAGTTCTCTAAAATAAGGAAAAGAAAAGTGCATGTTTATATTATGCAACAAATATCCCATTACACCCTTTCTATAGAACCGTGGATGCTCTCAAGTGTGATACTCAAAATTTGTAACAACTCCCTTGGGACAGGCATTTATCTAATCAGAAAGGAATCTAATATAAACCTTACTCAAATGCTTATCAGTCTAGTCTACATGTCTAACACATGCATAACTAAAAGCTATCATTTAAGAAATCCTAAGATAACTCCATTAGTAAAAATAGTAATATTCTAAAAATGTTTAAATGCCAATATACCTTCTTAAAAGATAAAATTAATAAATAGCTATTTTATGAACACTCCTCATCAACAGAATTACAGTCCATCAATATTGGTAGCAGGGTTTTCATTAAGCATAGGTTTCAGGAAAGGATTTGTGAGAATTAATGTCACATTTGAATCTGGAAAAATAAAGAGGGTCAAGCCATGAAGAACTTTGATTAGAAAACTGATGTAAACGTCATACACAAAAATCCCAAGTGAGAGGCCAAGGGGTGTCAGAAGACTAACAGTCACTGAATCTGGCAGAGGTACAAAGTTCAGGAAGGGCAATTATTGAAAAATGATGCTAGGATTATGAATAGGGATCTGATTAGAAAAACCCTTAGAAGTAGCCGGGCATTTTGGCTCCTGCCTGTAATCCCAGCACTTTGGGAGGCCAAGGTGGGAAGATCACAAGGTCAAGAGTTCGAGACCAGCCTATCCAACCTAGTGAAACCCCATCACTACTAAAAACACCAAAAATTAGCCGGGTATGGTGGTGGGCACCTGTAATCCCAGCTACTAGGGAGGCTGAGGCAGGAGAATCGCTTGAACTCGGGAGGCAGAGGTTGTGGTGAACCAAGATCATGCCATTGCACTCCAGCCTGGGCAACAGTGCAAGACTCTGTCTCAAAAAAATAAAGAAAAGAAAAGAAAAGAAAAAGTCTTAGAAGTAATTATATAGATTTTGAGTTTTATTATGAAATTAGTGTATGAAGTAAAATATCTTAAACATAAAAGATGACAGGATAAAATTTGAGTTATTAGAAACTTAACTTTATAATATAAAGAGCTGACTAGTGTTGCGGGAAGTCAGGGACCCCAAACGGAGGGACCAACTGAAGCCATGGCAGAAGAACATAAATTGTGAAGATTTCATGGACATTTATTAGTACCCCAAATTAATACTTTTATAATTTCTTATGCCTGTCTTTACTGCAATCTCTGAACATAAATTGTGGAGATTTCATGGACACTTATCACTTCCCCAATCAATACCCTTGTGATTTCCTATGCCTGTCTTTACTTTAATCTCTTAATCCCATCATCTTCATAAGCTGAGGAGGACATATGTCGCCTCAGGACCCTGTGATGATTGTGTTAACTGCACAAATTGTTTGTAGAGCATGTGTATTTGAACAATATGAAATCTGCACACCTTGAAAAAAGAACAAGATAACAGCAATCTTCAGGGAACAAGGGAGATAACCTTAAACTCTGACTGCCAGTGAGTGGGGTGGAACAGTGCCATATTTCTCTTNGCCTGTCTTTACTGCAATCTCTGAACATAAATTGTGGAGATTTCATGGACACTTATCACTTCCCCAATCAATACCCTTGTGATTTCCTATGCCTGTCTTTACTTTAATCTCTTAATCCCATCATCTTCATAAGCTGAGGAGGACATATGTCGCCTCAGGACCCTGTGATGATTGTGTTAACTGCACAAATTGTTTGTAGAGCATGTGTATTTGAACAATATGAAATCTGCACACCTTGAAAAAAGAACAAGATAACAGCAATCTTCAGGGAACAAGGGAGATAACCTTAAACTCTGACTGCCAGTGAGTGGGGTGGAACAGTGCCATATTTCTCTTCTTTCAAAAGCAAATAGGAGAAATATTGCTGAATTCTTTTTCTCAGCAAGGAACATCCCTGAGAAAGAGAATGGCTCCTGAGGGTAGGCCTCTGAAATGGCCCCTTTGGGTGCGGCTTTCTTTTATGGTCCAAGCCGAAAGGATGAAATAAGCCCTGGTCTCCTGTAGTGCTCCCAGGCTTATTAGGTTGAGGAAATTCCTGCCTAATAAATTCTGGTCAGACAGGATGTCTGCTCTCAAACCCTGTCTCCTGATAAGATGTTTTCAATGACAATGCGTGCCTCCACTTGCTTTGTGATATTTTATTACCTTGTGAAGCATGTGATCTCTGTGACCCACACCCTATTCGTACACTCCCTCCCCTTTTGAAAATTGCTAATAAAAACTGCCTGGTTTTATGGCTCAGGAAGCATCAGGGAACCTGCCAACACATGATGTCTCCCCCGGATGTCCAGCTTTAAAATTTCTCTCTCTTGTACTCTTTCCCTTTATTTCTCAGACTAGCTGATGCTTAGGGAAATAGAAAAGAACCAACGTTGAATATTGGGGGTGGGGTTTTCCCCAATAGACTAGATGTTGTAGAATAGAGGAAATGAGATCAGTTTTAGACCCTGCTTTATGTTTTATAGCATGCCTTCAGGCTGAAGGTCCCTCTGAGGTGTGTCTACAGTAAATGCCTGGAGAGTTGTGATTGTTGAGGTATGCCTGATTTCCTAAATCCATGTGGTAATCCATACAAGTAATTCTGATGAAAGCAGAGCAACAAAGAAGATTCCTTCTTTCTCAACTGCTGTACAGAAAGTCCTTGAATGATATTGTTGTGTTCAACGTTGTTTTGTTATAAGTTTAATGGGGGAAAAATCCCTCAATTTTCAGCCACGAACACTGGCTGTGTGGATTTTGCATATTCTCCCCTTGTCTGTGAGGGTTTTCTCCAGGTAGTCAGGTTTCCTCCCATACTCCAAAGTTGTGCACGTTAGGTGAATTAGCATGTCTAAACAGTTCATTCTGAGTGAATATGGGTGTATGTGAGTGTGTTCTGCAATGGAATGGTATCCTGTTCCCCACTTCCGGCCTTGGGGCCTGTTTCTGGAATAGGCTCCAGCCACCTATGCATAGCCTTGAACTGGAATAACTGGGTAAATATTTATCTTAGTTTTTAATTAATTTTTCTTAAGTATCTGCATAGTTAACATTTACTTCAATGTTTAATATTAACAGTGTTTTATGACTTTAAAGGGGAATATTTTTAAAAAATTTAAACACAGTATTTTGGTATTTGTTTAGAAGCTTTGTAACTTTTTTTGGCCAGAAATATGCCTTGTAAACTTAAGTCTTGTTTACGTCAATCAGGCTCTGATAAAATTAGTCTCACATGTCATTTTGCTTAACGTCACAGTTTCCAATGGCCTACAGAAAATGTTAAGTGAGGACTTACTGTTTATTTCAAGCTTTTTGAGTATATGTATTGTACGTGTTATAAGCTCACTTTGTGAGGGTAAAATATTATTTTCAATAACAACAAGTTAAAGAAACATTTTTTGCCAAAGAAAAAAATATAATCACAGATTGAGAATGATTTGTAGTTGGAGGATAGGCATCAAAACCTATTAAATGAAATATAATTCAACTTTTAAATAGAAGAGAGATAAGCTGATTCATGAAAAGTCTTTCAGCTGACCTTCCATATTTATGGGCTCTACATTCTTGGATTTAACCAACAGGATATAAACTGTTCACACACAAAACAAGGATGTTTGTCTGTACTAAACATATACAGATTTTTTTTACCTTGTCATTATTCTTTAAACAATAAAGTATAACATTATTTGTATAGCATTTACATTTTATTAGGTGTTATAAGTAATCTAGAGATGAAAAAGTATACAGGAGGATGTGCATAGGTTATATGCAAAGTACTACACCATTTTATATAAGGGGCTTCAACATCCATGAATTTTGGTATTTCAGGGGTGTCCTAGAATCAAAAGTCCCCCACCCCACCCCGCACCCAAGAACAATGAGGGCTGCCAACTGTATATCATTGCCCCTTGCCATTTGTAATACAAACTTTTCTTAGGTTAAAAACCCACAACTATTGGGAGTAAAAATTATTTCATTTTTGTTTCATCACTTTCATCACTTATTAATTACAATCACAGGTAGATTCAGTATCTATCCTTATTACTACATATCTGTTCACCTTGCTGAGATGAACAGGAAAGGCTGGCTCAGGAATTATACTGATGAATAAAACATCAATGACCTAGTCTCAGCATACCAGGAGGTCTGGCTATGAAGGAGAGAGGAAAGTGCAGGTCAAGAAGAGAAATGTAATGGAATTAATCTACGTGAAGCAGATAGATGGATGATTATGTCATGAGTTCCAAAGATGTTTGATTGGATAGACTCAAGGAAATTTGTTCACATTTAGACCCAGAATTCTTAAATTTAGGGCATGAAATTTAGCTGTGATAGTCTGGGAAATCTAAAACAGAAAAATAGTTAAACCTAGGTCAGTTTTTTTGAGAAATATTCAAGCAGAGCATATCAGAAGTTATATGGCCTTCTCTGTGACAATTTTCTCATTATAAAAGGAATTTTGAGTAAATATTACCTTTGATTCTTTCAATCCAAGAATTATGTGATTCTGTATTATAGTTTAGGGTATGTATTTGCTTTATATATGTATTTACTTTATTTATATATGTATTTACATATTATATATAGTATATTATGTATATATGTATTACATATTATGTATATGTATTTATTATGTAAAAATATGTATTTACCTTAAGCCTTTGGATATCTATTTTATTCATGTAAATATTTAGGTAAACTAAAAGCATAGATATAAAAAGCACATCTACGTAAAGGAAAAAAGTTTCAAATGAAATGACAAGAACGTACAATAAAAATGCAAGTATATAATTATTGGAAACATATATTCAATGAAACACACAAAGGCATAATCTTAGATGTAATCATATCTATAAATTGTCAAGATTTGCAGTGAATTTAGGATAAAACTATAAAATATCTGATTAGTAAGTCTATGAGAATAATAAAAAATTCTCTGAATGAGATGTTATTAAATGTTTTTTATTTTTTTAATAACATATTCCAGTAAAGCCAGACCCTGTCAACTTTGGATTGGGAAAAATCACCATGTATTGCTGGTCAATGTTCATCTTCATTTTGGAAATACACGATAATGCATGGATTTGTAAAGAATAAAGAAAATATCTTTTTTATTTAAAAGACATCTATCTTAGTAAGTCACAGTCAAATAAGAGACCATTTTGCCTTTTTGGTTTTCTAATTTGACTATATTGGCAGAAATTAAAGTCACCTAACATATTAACGAAAGTTATGAAACACGTGAGTGCTGTGGCTATTCTAAGTGTTCAATATCTCACAAAAGACTAGGTTCTGATGCTCAAAACAGACTTTTCCAAAAATTATTTATTTTGAACATTTCTTAAATTATGATATTTCTATTACTCTGGTGACAAATTTGATTTGGCCTGTTAGAGAACAGCTGTTTGGCATTATTAATATAATTATAAAATCTGCTACTAGAATCCCTAGATTGGAAATAAGACAGCAAATAAAGTACCAAGAATACCAAATGATAGCACTTGCCTACCTATATTTTTTGTTCTTAGATCTTATATCTGTTTTCTGTCTGTTTCATGAATGTAGCTCAAGGCATTGACAGGTCATTGACTCTACGAGGTGTTATTCTGTACAAGTAGGCCTCTTATCTCTATTATTCAATTTGCAAGTAAATAAGGGCTTTTTGTATTTCATCTGTCAAAGATGATCTTGAGAACACATAATGATGTTCTCATTGGTGTACAATTGTTCCATCTTTGAAGAAGTTAGTTATACCATTTACAACATTCTTGGAATGCATATTTTCTATAAAATGAACACATGTAAAATGTTTTAAATAAATAAATGTATTATCTCATACAACAATAAGTCCAGATGTGAGTTAGCTGCCAAAATTGTTAAATAACTAATGACATTAGGAACTCAGGTTCCTATCATCCTTAATATATCAGCTTAGTTAGCCTCATTGTAATACTGAAGGTTTGTCAGACTTCATATACAAGCAAAGTGTCCACTCAATGAAGGCAAATTATCTCCTTTCTTTCCCTGTAATCTATTTATCACAGAAAATATTTCCCAGTATTGTCTCAGCAAGCTGTCTCGCAGAAAAAAGTTTTTAATGATGTTGCATCACTTCCCATTTATAAACAAATTTTGCTAAGGAAAATGGTATTGTTATAATGAATTATAGATGGTTGTTTAGAAATTCCAGATTCCCCAAATATAATCCTGACATTACTATTACCAAGGAAGAAGCTACTGGTAGTCATAAATCAGTTTATCACAGAACCATGAACCAACCGGGCTGCCACATTTCAAGCCAGAGGATGAATTGTTGAAAATTAAATAGAAGGCATTTTCTCTGTTCTTTATGAATTTAAGATTTTTGAAACCAACCAAAATGTACATAAGAATACAAAAGTATATGTAGAGTCAATACATATGTGAACCAATTTAATAATGAAAAGTAGCCATCAAAGTATCTAGTATAGTATATTAAATTAATTTTAATAGTACATATTATTTAATGCTTTATAACCAAGATGTTTTTACTTCAACATGTAATTAAATTTGAAGAATATTTTGAATATATTTTACATAATTTCT